>NC_047062.1:31150086-31342835 GCF_902459465.1 Asterias rubens
CAGCGGAGTCAGATGCTCTCCGGCCCAGCCTACTGGTCAACAGTTTCACATCTCGCAGATCCTTCTTCGCCTTCTGCTTGTCTAGCAATGAGATCACAGCCGACCTCTCGTTGAACAGCGTGGAAAGTTTCTCTCGGTTGGTGTGTAGGTGTGCTATACCGGCTGATAAGTAGGCGTGGCGTGTCGGGGACGGAGACCTGGCCGGGGAAGAGGAGCGTGGAGACACTCCAGGAGAGCGCGGTGAGACCTCGGTCGGTGAGTGGGGTGGTAGGGAGGTGGTTACCGGTACTGCTGGCATGGAGTACCGGCGGCCGAAGCGTGCCCCGGGAGGCCGGTTGATTGGCAGGCCCAACGGGCCAGCTCGGTAGGCCGTGGTGCCCGGCCGGCTCCTTCGGCTGCTTATCAGTTCATCGTCCTCATCCTCAACTTCGGGGATCTCAGCAGACTGATCAGTATCCACGGGACTGTCAGGCTGTTTATCTTTCTCTAACTCTCCAGCACCGTCCCCAGTTGACGGGTTGTCCTCCGTTGATGGTGTGTCGTTCGTTTCATCTTCTTCCTCCAGCTCGTCAGTTTGTTGGTTTTCACTCTCAAAGTTGGTTCTGAAAGTCCGCCATTTCATGACCGCTCGTGCAGTCCTGTCATTGTAGTACAGTTTGGGGGTCGCCGCTCTTTTCATCACGTCTGCCTCTGAGGCTTTCCACTTAGCCTTAGCCGATTTGACCCTGGCATTCCCTGACGACTGTGTCGCATCTTCTTGATTCTTGTCTTCCTGAAGCTCCTCTTGTTTCACGGGTAACTCTTCCGTGGATGCTCTCTCTTGCTCGGGTGTGGCCCGTGGGGCTTTCGCGATTATCTTCCCGTTGCTGGACACCCCTGTCAGCTCCTCGATGATGGCCTGAGCCTCGGAGCTTACGAATAGACTTTCTCTCTTCATGGTTAAATTCGGGTCCAGTTTGATTATCCGACTGACGCAAGTGCATTCGCCCTTACCGCTACATGATGCTATCTCCATCATTGTTCTTGTGTGTACAGAGTACAAGTCAATTTTACACACAAAATCCACACACAAACGGCAAAGATGCCGTGAGTAAACAAACTTCTTCTAGTAGCCTTGATTAAAATGTTGATACATGTACTTGTAAGACCGTTGAGACGCTAGCTTCCGAACTGTAAGACCTCTCAGCAAGTTCTGATGTTTGTCTCACAAACACGCTATTCTTGCATGTACAATCCTGTCCTTGCTCTATGGTACATGCCTTGCTCTGTGTCACCGATGTTGTCTGAGACCCTAACTAAAGCGAGATCGAAACAGTGGTATCACCAAAAGCTTATGACCCTTTTCGAAACCACGACTTCAGCATCAGATTCGCCTATGGCTAGCTTGGCTATTTTGGCATTAGCGCATGCTTTGCGTACGTGCTCGTGGCTTCAGACGAGGAACGAAGTCTGAAGCCGAATCCAAAGCCGTGGATTCGAAAAGGCCCTTTTTTGCTCATGGAAGTGGATGTGTAATAACGCCTATGCGCCGGTGCTATTCTAATTAGATCGCCGCGGGGGAGCATCATTGTCAACAAGGGGCAATTAAAGAGTGAAGAAGCGATTTGGGGTAAGTCGACCGTGCTGGTACAAACTGCTCAGACTCATTTGTCCGTAGTTGGGTTTAAGCTATTGGGGTGGAGCATTGCCGTTATCAAAGAGGGGAAGAGGGACCCAAGTTGCCCCTTCCCCTTGACCTATCCGTGCCCGTGTCCGTTATTACACAACACAAAACACATACTTGCGGTTAACACATCTATTATCCGGGACCCTCACGTTCAATCTACAATACATGTAGTTCGGGTGTTCGAGGTAGCATTTCATCCAACATCCAACCACCACCAATCTATATGGGAGTGAAGCATTGCCGTTATCAAAGGCGGTCAGTATGAGAGACCATTGTAATCCCAGGGAACCCTTGCCCCGTACGGTCCCTGCCCTAGCTGTCCTCGCCCGTGAATTTGATTCCTTTTGTAGATCAAGTGATTTCCCATTACATGAATCCCTACTCATTGTGAATTAAGATGTAGGCCTATGTAATATTTACCGATATAAGTTCCAGCTTTAACAGTCGTAAAGTGTTGGAGAAAAACAATAAGTGAAACTCACAGAACAATGTTTACGTTCTATATTCTAAAACAATGTTCGTCTCCTAAATTATTTTCGTGACATTGTTTTACTAATTTCTCGATAGGCACCCCAGCAAGTAACACTTTCAGGGAAGCTATTCTACAATCACTTTCTTCATACCGTTCAAGTTGTAAATATGTGTACACTAAAAAGTACCCAAACCTTTAATGTACAAGTTCGAG
This sequence comes from Asterias rubens, assembly GCF_902459465.1. Taxonomy (NCBI): domain Eukaryota; kingdom Metazoa; phylum Echinodermata; class Asteroidea; order Forcipulatida; family Asteriidae; genus Asterias; species Asterias rubens. Next base: position 31,152,438 of record NC_047062.1, read on the forward strand.
TGGTGCCAGTTTTCGCTCTTTTGAGAATAAAAGTCATTATGTGTCACTCTTTTTGAGTGAAATTGGAACGAACTTCACTCTAAATCAAGTTGAAAGTACCGTCTTTCACTCTAAAAAGAGTTGTCCGCCATAATATGGCTCTTTGCAAGAGTGGTATCGGGGACAAAACGAGTGTTTTTATTTTTTTTAATTTTTATTCTAAACTCTTTTACATTAGGTGAACCCTCGTTAAACAAATACCCAATTGGACTACCTGCTGCCGTTTTGTTACGTAAAACAAATTTTTATTTGAACAAACGGCGATGTCAATATCCACTAATTTGGACATGATCCAATGCCTGATACAGTGAAGAGTTTCGCACCATGGTCGGATCAGATCGATCCCACGTCCTAGAATGCATGCTGTGTTTCTCTACAGACGTCTACCCGCATCAGTGCATCAATTACTCAAAGAATTAATACATGATTGTTTGTTGACCTAAATGAAAGGAAAGACTGAAATTCACCCTTTCTTTAAAATGTTTACCGTCAGAGAGAACGGTTTAGAAGACATTGCAAACGATCAATAGTTCTTGGAACTATTACAAGACACGTGGGTCTACCTGCCAATTCCAGTTTTAAATTGCGTGATGTAGGCCTACATTAATTTTATTTTTTATATAAGTGAGAAAATAGAACTAGCTGTGGCGAGCTGCTTATACTATGGAGGAGCTACCTCCATGATTACACCAACCAAAAGGACTGATTGTATCATACATGCAAAGAATAGTTAATGGCCTGACGTTTCGACCCTAGCAGAGTCTTTCTCTTGTGCTGTATACAAGTATAGAGAAATTAGAACTAGATGTTGCAAACCAGCGTACCAACCAAAAGGACCGATGGTATAAGTGCATACAAATTAATTAATTTACTAGTTTTTTGCACGATTATATTAGTGAGAAAATAGAGACAGCTGTTGAAAACTGCTTACCACTACCAATATCTTACAAGGAAGGTAGTGATGTATCACTTAGTTATAAGTAGGGCTTAATTACATGCTTTAAATCATGAGCTTTCGTAACAAATACTATTTCCGCCGATCATGTTAACTCATGACATTACTTTTTTACAAAAGAGCCACAGAGCGTGTACTTCATGCATGCATGATTTGTTCACAGCTCAATGGAAGTAAACATGAAATCGTAAATTTTACGGAGATTGCACTGTCTACTTTTAACAACTTTAACATTAAAAAAGGGGGGCACATCACATTTCCAAAACTTAAACAGTTGTTTACTTGTATAACTCCTTTTTATTTAAGAGAGTGGGGTGCAACTTTATAATTATTCTTAGAACTTATTTATGTTGCATAAGTCAATTTCTTTGGGGCGAAGCCTGCTGGCATGGGGTGCAACTCATGCACCATAAAAGCACGTGCGAGGACACGTTTTCCCCCTCCTTTTGTAAGAACTAGTGCCGTCTGGTTCCTCCCAATTACGGCGCTTAAAGGACGGGTACAGAGGAGAGAAAAGACCGAACATAAAACAAGGGATTAGTTGTACCCTATTAAAGCCTGCCACCCATTCAAGAATAAATTCGGGGGGCCGTTGTGCCCTTTGTCAGGCGCACTGAATGCTTTTAGGGCAGCCTGCTTTTATTGCATCGCGTGCTATACGTACTGGCACTGCGATGAAGATTACTAATTCTTCCTCTATGGTACTGGTTTAATCACACGTCTAAAAGAAAAACCTAGAATGGTTTCATAACTGCATCTGTGTGCTTAAAGAAAAGGAATACAAACAATAAAAGAGAAATAGCTTTTTGAAGCAATCGCACATCCGTAAACAGTATTGTCCAAAGGACCATTCGTGTATATCCGTTATTCTCGATGTATATCCAGAAAATTATGTTACATAAACAAACAAAAAATTTCGCAATTTGCCGGCTGTTTTGCCAGTCAAAGGTCTTTAGGACAAGACTGGATGGTTGCCAATATTTCTCCTTCAACTTTTAGACGCAAACGCTCGATTCAAGGAGAGAACAAGGCACAACAAAGCCATCACATTATCAAGCAATTATCTTACATAAAAAAAAGAGTTTCGAGTTCGGCCGTTTTGCCATGCAAGGGTCTAGCAGGACAAGACTGGGTGGTTGCCGAACATTCCTCTTTCAACTTTCAGAAGCAAGCGCTAGATTCAAGGAGAGAACATCACGGCACAATAAAGCCAATACATTATCAAGAAATTATCTTACATAATGGAAAAGAGTTTCGAGTTTGGCTGTTTTGCCATTCAAGGGTCTAGCAGGACAATACTGGATGGTTGCCAAACATTACTCCTTCAACTTTCAGACGCAAACGCTCAATTCAATGAGAGAACAAGGGACAAAAACGCCATCAAATTATCCAAAAATTATCTTACATAATAAACAAGTTTCGAGTTTGGCTGTTTTGCCATTCAAGGGTCTAACAGGACAAGACTGGGTGGTTACCAAACATTGCTCCTTCAAACGCAATCGCAAACGCAACCATTTTGATTAACGATTTCCCATACCGAACGGTTCACGTGCGGTCACATTGCTCGTCAGAACATACACGATGTATCACACTTTAAAAAGAGCATTCACTTATTATCATGGTTCGATGTCCTACAATTCCAATCAGTCAATAATAAGTTATGAATTCTCCAGACTTAATAGATAATAAGCTACAGTTTATAAAAAATCCATGAAACCCCACAAAGAAGATTATGAGATGTGCTGAATCGATGATACCTGCTGTGGTATTATGGGTTTCCCAGTACGAGGGAAACAACCCGTCTACTAGTTAGTTTTCTGCCCTGCCTAGACCGTGACTCATGTCCTAATCCCGTGAGAGTCATGTTGTGTTCAGCCCCATCGCCTAACATCAGAAAACTCCCCCAACCTGTGCCATTTTCGGCGAAATTTTGACGGAGGATATAGGCCGACTTCTCTCGCACGATCGAGACCGGGACTTGAATCAAGTCTATATACTGCTCAAGAACGAGGGCAATATTTGGGCAAAATGCCACAGCACCATGTAGCTGGGATGACCATTTGGTCATTGATCTCTATGGCACACAACCTACCCCCCCCCCACCACCCCAGCAACCCCCCTAGAAAAATGGGGCGACGACTGTTTAAGCAAAAAGCACTTTGATAGTACGACAGGCTCGAGTTAAAAGTCCGAAAGAAAGCGAGACAGCTTCTCCTCGCCTAAGGAGGACTTATAAACAAAATTCTGTTTTATTTATTGATATCTGCAGACCCTCACAGAATAAAATAACTTAAAGAAAATGTATAGTTGTGGAACGGTGAGTTGTGACCCCACGGCAGGGACTCGTTTTTCAGTTGACTTTCTTCTCTAGGCCGACCATCTTGGCACTTATCTCCCACAGCCTCTTGGCATCCTGGTGGTTTAGCGCCGCGTCGGTCGGCTTTCTCGGGGCACAGTCACTATGAAAGAATGGAAGAAATGAAACACAAATAAACCTTTTTTGTATCCTGAAGTGGGGAAAGCCATTAGCTTTACGCCTGAAACGACCAATTTATCATTACACCACCTACGGTTACTATTAATTTATATTAATATTAATTTCTGTACATTTCCCAATAATTTTCACATCCAAGTGACCGTCTCAACATGCCCAGCTATTGTCTAGAATTATTTTGATCCATAGTAATGAATTAGTTGATTTATTTCCTTAATTGTAATAAGCTATACATTTTAGGGCGTGGAACCACCCCAACTTTATCCCGAGGGAGCGAAAGGGGAAATATTAATACCATACAATCAAAAATAAAAAATAAAAAAACATCTGAGAGTCTAGACTTCTTTTATACATGCCCAGCTTTTTTTTTAAGGAACAGATAATACGTTTTTATTTATTAACATTGACAACAGATGAACAGGACAAATTGTTCAGATAGGCGACCGATAGAACAGGACAGATGAAACGAGGTCAAGTGCTCTTGAACCGCTCGGCACAGGGCGTCGTGAGCACAGACAACCGTGTCGCAGACACTTCTGTGAGGCCTCGGATCAGGCTGATTTCAAGCCTTGGAAAAACAATCGGTGACGACGTACCGAGGCTTAATCTGGCTCGAGTAGCGCCAATAAGAATACGAAAATCAAATGCATCTATTTGTATGTGTGCATAGCAAACAGGATAAGACCATTGTTACCACCCAGTCTCGGTTTGGTCTTCGCTGAACTCCGCAAATATCTGATCAATGACCAACCATATATTAATATGGTTTTACCCTTACACCCATGTGTGTTACAGCACTGTATTATAATATTAAGTACTTTCCCCGACTTCGGTGAAAACAATAACAGGCATATTAATTGGATGGGATTCGAACCCTAGACCTTTGCAATTCTAGAGCAGTGTCTTACGAACTGGAACACCGAGTAGGATTTGAACATCCTCTCCAGTGGGCAATGTTGTCTATAGTTGGTAAGACACTGCTCTAGAGTTGCAAAGGTCGTGGGTCCGAATCCCAACCGAGCAATATGCCTGTATTGTTTTCAGCAGAACTTGGGAAACTACTCATTATACAGTGCTAACACACATTGATGTAAGGGTAAAATTACAGTAATATCCTTTAACCCCGATGAAAATTCGACATCTATTAGATCAAAAATATCTTACGCAAAGTACAGGCCGGATACACTCTCGAGTTCATCTGCAACGGCACAGTATATAGACGTCTGTGCGCCCTCTACCGTGCTCTTGAATAAGAAGTTTGGAGACAGGCTGGCGAGCCAAATGATTGCTCCGGCAACTCCTTGGGGCTTCTCTGCTTCTATGTGCCGGAACAGTTCCGTCTGGATAACACCCGGATGAAGTGCGTTTACAGTTACGCCGGAACCTAATACACACAGAGGTCGTGGGCATAATAATTGCATGAGCCTTTTTTTGCTATGACGGAGACGATGAAGTGCACTGTTTGGTTAAAGTGATAAGGTCTACAGACAAAATGTATTCAAACCAATAGTGTTATGGTACTGTATTCACTATATCTCAAAGTGGCTTTGAGCAGCCCCCCCCCCCCCACCCCCGCAACGAACATAGTTTCGTTTTACCCTTCTACCGTTGTGAGATAAATATAGGGCCTATAGCCCTGGCGGCCTTGCACTTCCATCTTATACTACAGTATCTGTATACAGAGGAAGAGTTCTATATAGGGCTAGCGTACTCAGTGCTTTCGCTGCCCATAGTTCCCATAGAATATCAACATGCTACTGGGACGGGATTCGAACCCATGAACCCAAGAAATGGGTCGAGCTGACGCAAAATGCAAATTTAAGCCACTTTCCGAGTCAGCATAACCTGGAAATGGGTCAGACCCCTAGGACCCAGAATATGGGTCAACACTAACCACGCAGGGAAATTATTTTAAAGAATGCACTAAAGTTAAGTTGAGGCAAGGTAGTTTTTAAAAACCTAGTATGGCAGGGAAAAGGTTCACAAATAACCAATGCAAAATTGGGTCAAACCGACGCAGAATTCAAATGTTGTTGTTGCTGTTGGTGTTTTGGGATTTAAAAAGTTAAACGCCGAAACAATTTGAAACATCTGTGCAATACCTTCCAGTTGCCTGCTCAGTTCCAGCGTGAACAGCATGGAGGCAAGTTTGCTCTGCCCATACGCTGAGAAACGATCGTAGTCCTCATCCATCATCAAGTCCTCCCATTGCATCTTGCCTCCACCGTGTGCGACGGAGGAGACGTTGACGATGCGGGACGGGGAGGAGGACTTGATGAGATCAAGGAGGAGGTTGGTCAGAAGGAAATGGCCGAGATGGTTGACGCCAAACTGCATCTCGAAGCCATCTTCTGTTGATTGTTTGGGACACATCATTACACCTATGGGAGCAAATGGCAATGCGATCAACATGGGTTCTTACAGTAGTTTTACTAACATGCTTGCTTGTTACTTGGTTGTTTTTATGGTTGCACTTATGTGTTTAATAATGAAGACTCAGGAACATTCTGTTTTAGATTGATGTTCGTTTGCAATTATATCCGGTTTCCTTAGCATTAAAATACTTGTACGCCTGTGTGGAGTGAAGCAATTATGATAAAGTGCGCTGTTCGCTCGTGGCGTGATTGGGGAGGCCAGGATTCGAACCCATACATTATATTGATTGTTTGGGACACATCATTACACCTATGGGAGCAAATGCAATGCGATCAACATGGGTTCCAGTACAGTGGTTTCACTTGTGCTTTTAATAAATGGATGTATTTTATGGTTGCACTGACATTCTGTTTTAGATTGAAAGTTCGTTTTCAACCAAGAATAACACGAGGTGGAACTGGGGGTGTGGGAGGGGGTGTAGACACCGACTTGAGACGAATCACTGGGGCCGATTGTCTGGAAGGATTCTGTTTGCCATTTTTCGGCAATATCTCAAAACGCGACCCCTTTTGAAATATAATATTCAGATGAAAAAAAAACAGTCTTCAAACATGAACAAGGCAAGGAGTTCCAAAGAGGTGCAGTACGTGGAAAAGCTGTTGGAATGGTGCCTTCATCTCAGAAAATCAAGTGTGTGTGGGTGAGGAAAAGCAAAAAGTCTTGTTTTACTCTCAGACATTATAATAGGAGGAACTAGGTCGGTCACACTGGTGGAACAGTGACCGTAATTATTGTTATTAAACGAAGAAGAAGAAAACATTTGGACAAATCACACGCCTCCCGATTCTAAATGAGGCCAACCGGACAAGCGCGCATGACCATTGGCCCGTCAGAGCTCACAAAATTGCTGACAAGTGCACGTACCGGAAAGAAACAATTGTATAGGGAAAAGAGCAAACCGACTTCCAAAGCAAACCTAGAGTCAGCAATGTACACCGTTCGCTTATACTAAAAGGCATTATGTCAAGACGGGGTTTTCATCACCTACTCAATTTACTGCATAATTTGTTGCAAATTTAGTGATTTTTTAAATAAAACCAATGTTTGATTGTTTGCAGCAATAAGTGTTACTTGAGCACCAGTAAATGTTGATGATTTGTTGATGTTGTATCTTTATGAGACAACATCGTGTCAATTTTAACATCCCGGTTTGTGCAGTGAGAGTGTCTTATGGAAGATGTTAAGTACAGGATCAAAGGAGGGAACAATAAACGTCTCCTCAAGATGCTTTTAAAAATGTTGTGTTAAGAAACGTAAATGGGAGCTGCTGAGTACAAACATGTAAGAGGGACAATATAACGTGTTTCTATGTGTGTTTTAGGACGGTTGTGCTCAATTTCGGTACCTTATCATAATATAAGGAGAAAAAAGGTAAAATTAAAGGACTCCATAGGGGAATTCTATAGACTTTGGTGTCTCACAAGGACATCTGTGTACAAAGACTATGAGACACAGGTTAAGTGAGGGACACCGAAAAGAACAAAGTAGTACTCCTCAAGGATGCATTTTTTGAGAACGTGTGAGAGAACTGACCCGCATTATTGATCAAGACATCAAGTCTCGACTCTTCCTCTTTGATCTTCTCAGCAAACGCTCTTATAGAAGCAAGAGACGACAGATCCAACTGACGTATCACAAGATGACCGCTAGAGGTCGCTCGACGAATTTCTGCTTTAGCCTCGGCAGCTTTGGCCTTATTTCGGCAGGCAAGAATCACCCGTGCTCCTGTCGAAGATAAAAGCACATGGGGATTACCGTTGAATCGGTAGAACCTGTCTCTACCTCCATGATCAGAGCGTAGGATACATATCTCACTGAGAAAAGGTATTCGGTTGTAAATTAAAGAACAAATAGTACAAAATCTAGTACAAATATAGTAACATATTCAGAGCCCCCCCCCCCTATTAAAAATAGTAGAAAAAGTAAAATCTGTCCAAAGGCAATACTATGGCTCATCAGGCCGGTATTTATATTCAGTTTCATTGGCATTAAACGACTTGTACTCCTGTGTGAAGAGAAGCAATTATGATAAAGTGCCTTGCTCAAAAGTGTACACAAGTGTCGTGATTGACCTAAGATTACTGCTCAAAACCCGAGTACCCAGAATCATTTTTTTTCACCACACAAAAATCCAAAAGGGAACATTGTGTTCCTGCATCAGCCTAACCTAGTTCCTTATTGACAAAACTATAACCAAACTCACATAAATTACTCTTACAACATTCATATCGTGTTCCTCCATAAACCTAACCTAGTTCCTTATTGACAACACTACAACCGAAATCAATTCCCGTTTATTGTTTACTACTATCTTTACCTCTTCTAGCCATGTCTTTGGCCGTCTCCTTCCCGATGCCCGAGCTAGCTCCCGTAACAATCACCGTCTTCCCGTCCAGCCGGGCCCCGCTGTAGCACCAGCCTCCCCTTATGTACCGCTTCAACACCCATAAAGCCACGACGAAAGCTTCACGGTTACACGGACAAGTTTTTTGAGACAAAAGTATGAGATTTGTATAGTTATCGAGAAAACTATTTGTTGCCCCCCCCCAACCCACGTCACCGTGATCCAGTGGGTAGACTGCATGCAGGACTTGCAATAACAAGGTTGTTGGTTTAAATCAGGACTTGCAATAACAAGGTTGTGGGTTCGAATCCTACCAAGCTAACCGCTGATTTCACAATGACTAAAGTAAGCTTTGTCGTCTAGTTACAAGGTTGTGGTGGGTTCGAATCCCCAAGCTAAATGCAGTAAACGATTTGCCTTGGACCTATACAGCTAGAAAATTTCTACAACATGACTATAGAGTTACTAAAAACATCGCGATTTGTGACTTAATAGTAGCATTCCGTGTGCACAAAACGAGTTCAGTCTAATGAATTGCTATGCAAAATTGGTAGACGTAGGCCCAATCGTTCCCTTAACTGTGTAATAATAATTGCAGACTCGATGAACCAGATTAACAAGTGATTTATAAACTCAGAGGCCTGAAGCATGCATGCAAGTTCAGCGACAAACTATCAATAAATGAATGATTAAAACTGGTCTTACCGAAGAGCAAAACACCAAGAATTCTTAGCCAAATCGACATACTGCCTAGACACGTGGACAATTTATTCAGCAACACACTACAAGTTTTAAAAAACTTTTAGAAGTCCTTCAGTGTGCAAACAAACACAACTACACACAGTGACGTTCAATCACCAGACAACAATTTCACAAGGCCCAAGTCCACCACAAGTATAATCCACTGAGTTGCGTGGCATAAAATATATTATAACAAACGCGATATTTGTACGTCCGAAGTTCAGATTTTGAGTTCAAAGTTCCACAGTTTTCTACACTGAACCTAAAATTAGTAACAATTTCAGTTGACAACGGACGGCAAATATGAACTCCTGTTCAGAAACCCGTGCAAACAAATCTTCTTTCTTTGATAACAATGTTCTGCTGGTTTGATATTTTGTCTTGAAAGGGTGATGGATATGCTGGTGGTATTTCTAATGAACAAAGGAGTTGACACTTTAAAATTAATACAAAAGATTAAGTATTCTCTCAAAATACAAGTCTACGCATTGTTTTGAAGCTACGGGTAGCATTTAGTGCTTTGTATATGGGTTTCTTTTTTAGCTTGAAGCTGTGTTTGCTTTTTGATAATTGTCGACAGCCAAACGGACATTGAACTTCCCTGGTATGTAAATGTAGTCTTCATAAACTTACAAAAGTATAACACTAAGCGACGAGACGTGGGGAAAGGAACCAAACAGTATTAAAGGGAATGTATACGTTTGGTAATAATATTGGACCCAGTGTTTGCTTCAATCGTATACAGTTGTATATCACAAACTATAACCAGTGAAAACTTCATTTTAAAAGATGGCAGAGTTTTTGAGATATTGGACAAAATCTGGAGCAGTTTATGTCCACGCAGGAAGAATAATCTGCAATTGGAGTACACAATCTTAAAAGCATTTCTGCAGTAACGCTTCTCAGGTTAAAAAATTTGGGGCATAACCACGAGAAACGCACAGCAGTAACGTTTCTCAGATTCAAATTTTAGGGGATAAAAAGTACCGCAGCACTTCGAAGTAAATTCTTAAAATGCATTTCTATCTAAACCAAGTAAGTTTTTACTGGTATTCAATTTCAGTGTCATTATACCAACACAGACCCTTTAAACTACGAGTTCAATAACTTCAACCACTGCCCCACGGCAGTTTTATGTAACAATAATATATTGTATCTTGTATCATTTGAATAAACATGTCACTTGACTAACTGCAAACAGCTCACGGCCTTTGTAAAATGGCTTGCAGTTTTCTATAGTAGAACAGGAACTCTACTGTATACCATCAATGTCTGAATCAATTACTGAAACTCCACCAATCTGTCTTAATATTTCGATCAAAACAGCACATTATGGGTATAGACAATAATTATATTTTCCGGGGAAATCGTGACTAGGATTTAACATAAAAGTATCGTCCAACCGACCTGTGCGTCCCGCGTGACTGCCGATAAAAACAACAGCAAATGAAAGACCTTATTATAGTAAAACCCACACGTAACGCTCAAACGACGGTAAAACGAAGATGAAAAATAACACTCTCTTGTAGAAAAAATGTAACACATGGAAACTTGGGATTAATATACTTTCAGTCAAAGTTATTTTGTTGTAACTTTGAGGTACAATGTTCCATGTCTGCATGATTTATATACGACGAAAACTGCGGCGATAATCGTCAAGAGAGGGCCAGTATAGGCCACGCCCCAACCTCCCCTTTCTGACCCCTCCTTCTCACGTCCTGTTAGGCAGGTAGTTTTGAGGGTCTTATAACCGGGTGGGGGGCGTACCCCCCCCCCCAAAAAAAAAAAAAAAGAAAGTCGTCTTCCACCCCCTCTGATTATGCCCCAATGGGCATCTTAACTCACACATTCACCAGTGCGCTTGCGGGCAACCCACAGGTACGCCCCCCCACCCCAAAATGTCGCCCCACCCCCTCTGAATATGCCCAAATGTGAATCTTACACACAAAATTTCCCTGGCAGTGCCCTTGCGGGCAACCCACAGTTCAGGATAATCCTAAGAGATAACCCGCAACTCCAAAGAATCAAAGAATTTTCCCTCCATGGCCACAAGGAAGGCTTGTTGCTGCTCGATTTATGCCACACTGTTGATTATTTATTTTTTTAGGCAAAATTAACAACACTTCAAATGTTACCAATTTAATCTATACTCCAGCTCAAAAGATCATCTAGAAAGGTGAGAATGCACAAGAGAGCATTTCCAACTGCCAAATAATAGGCCACAACATCATCATAAATTAATAAACCCTACAACATTTTTGAGGGGCCCTTGAGCAAGCCCCAGAATCCGAGATATATTTTTAACGCCAACTTGCATTCACACACTCCTTATTTTCGCTGAATGATTTTTGTCTTCCTTTCCATAACAAATTAAAACAAAAGGGAGAAAGTTACAAAACTTTCATTTGGCTTAAATTATAACCTAGCATAGATACAGAATATACTATGTACGTGAGGTGCCCTGTTACAGTACCCGTGGGGCACTGTTCCATTACGTGAGGTGCCCTGTTACAGTACGTGAGCTGCCCTAATACAGTACGTGTGGCGCGCCGTTACATTACATGAGGTGCCCGTTACAGTACACATGGCGCGTTGTTACATTACGCGAGGTGCCCTGTTACAGCACGGGCGGTTCGCTGATACAGTACGCGCTGTTACAGTTCTTGTCTGGAATAATAAAGCTTAACCTCTCCTCTTTCATGAAATCTGCAGGTGAAGAAACATCAATTCAAAATCCTTAATTCGGACCAAATCCTGCGGAATCAAAGGCCCAATATCAACATTCAATGATGAATTCTCACAAACACAATATAATCACTCAACTCAACAATTTTAATAGAATCTATGATATGGATACAGTAAATTTATCATCCAACTCATGCAAAACTTCAAAACAAAAGGTTCCTGTTGAGAGTCCAAGCATGGATACATTGTACAATGTAGACTGTAGACTGTAATCGTATGCTTCTGGTTTTGTGCAATCATGTTTAAAAGTGTGGACCTGAAAACAAAACAGGTCCACATAATGAAGAGTCTTGAAACACTATGTGGACTTACACACCCCCACACAGTGGGTCTTTTACCATATTGAACAGTATGAATGACCTTACATGAACAGAACAAAGGATTGTTCACAGAGTGACAGCAACACATAGCTGTGTGTTGCTGTGTATGTATCATGTTTATCAATTAATACAAATGCCTTTGTCAAAGTTGCATCTGACTTCAGGAGCCATTTTTCGGTTGATATTTCATTTTCTTTTATGGATTAAACTCAAATCATGCACCCACACCAAGTCAGTTTTAAATTAAAAACTCATACAAATCAAACATTTGACGAAAATAAGAGCAGGAATTCATGTCAATATCCTGTACAGTTTGTCAACTTGAACATAAATGCCACATCAGATCCATTGTCATAGAGTTGACAATCAGAGATTTCTGCTTAACGCAAAAAATTGCTTAGCAAAGTTACCAAAGTACCAGTCAACAGAAGACAGGCCACACTACACAATTGGTTAACCCGAGTCTGCTAAACAAACTTTTCTGTGCTTAGCAAGTATGAGCTACACTGCCAAATAGGGATCTTGATCTGCCCTTTACACATAATGTGAAAACATTAATAATTTCATAAGTATTGTTAATTTTTGTTCTCTCCAGATATTGATGTGATCTTGCATCCAGTTCCGATTGCTTGGTATGTTTTACGTCTTGAGGAACACTTGAGATGAACCTGGTGATTGATCTTAGATGTCTGTTGAAGGACTCTGTGCTGATGGTCAGTCAGGAGATGAACATGAATTCCGTACTGCAATCCTAGATGACATTCTCTTAAATTGTAAACTATTCTAGTGGTACTAGTGGTGCCCGGCTGTTGGTAGGAAAACAAACAATAACCAATTAGATTGAGTGACAACATGATTAGAAAAACAATAGAGGGGACAACTTTTGATTTATCACATTGCCACAGGCCTGGAATTTCATCCACAAAATTCCAGGCCCGTCTTGGGCGTTGGAAAATTATACACATACAATAACATTCATTCTTTAAAACGGTAAAACACTTGAGTGGTTTGTGTAAGAGAATATTCCCTTTAAAAAAAAAAAAATACATGTACATGTAGTTAAGTTTGAAACCATAGCAATATCAACAACGTCAAGTAGTAAATGCATGCATCAAAGCTATGAGTTTGGTTCACACAGTAAATAACAATAATAAAATATTCAATGTAATGTAATGTAGTGTGCAACCTCTGCATACAAAGATGTTCAAAGGCATAAATCACAACGTCAATACAAAATATCAAAATACAATCATTCAGTAGAGATGAAAAATATTTGTTAACAATCCATACAAATGCAGCATAAAAATTACATATCATGATTTTCAAAAAATATCACCATCACCCCTAAAAAAGGGGGTGAACAAGGCAATCATGATCAAATACACAATAAGGAGCATCAAAATACAGTCAAAAATACATCAGAATAATCAGTCAATAAAGCATTGAATCGTACAATGTATCACACACAAAAGATAATACACAATTGCAGCATAAAATTACATATCATGATTTTCAAAAAATAAACCCATCGCCGCTAAAGAGGGGGGTAAACAAGACAATCATCATGATCAAATATGTGTGAGCATCAAAATACAGTAAAAAATGCATCAGAATAATCACACAGTAAAGCATTGAATCATACAATCACACACAAAAGATAATACACAAATGCAGCATAATATTAAAAAAGAATAGTTTTCAAAATCAGACACCTTGGCATGTAAAAAGGGGGGAAACAAGGCAACAAAATACACAATGAAATACATAGTGAAAATAGAATACAACATTGCAATGCACACATAAATAATATTAATCAATATAGAGATGTGTATAATGCAATGACTCTTTGAACAAGCAAGTCTTTAAGTTTATCTTGAGGGACCCCAGTGAATTAGCACTGGTCTCAGATTTCAAGATTTCAACAACACTCAACACTGTTTTTACGAAGAGCCACATGTTGAAATGACATAGTATTGATTAATACAGGCATGAAAAGAAGGGGCCTATAGCTCCTATAGATCAATAAATGCACTGTGCCTCCGACATGTGGCCCATTGTGAAAACGGTAACTTTGAAATTGGTAATCACTGTGAATTTGACATCATAATAAAAAATGTCTATTCGTGTTAACTTACATTGACCAAGTGCCTCCTTCTTCTTTAGATCTTTATCTGTGATAAGGAAAGAAAAACAAGTGGACATAAATAATTAGTTTCGTTTCATTTCATTAATATCTTTGTTCGGTGGTGCCAGTCAGAAAGTGTGGGCCAGGGATTACACCATTGGAAGCAGCAGCCAGGGGATCACCTTAAGGGGGTGCAACTTCTTAATGTTGCACATCAAGTAATAAAACACAAGGGTAACTGACTGGGTAAGTTTTGAAACCCCAAATGACTTACATCCTATCATTGTAGCTTTTGCCATTAGGTATCCTGTGATCAGCATACATGGGAAGAGGAAGGGGCCGATCTGTCTGACGTATGGCTTGTGCAACGCCATCACATTCTTGGGCCAAACGGAAGGCATCTTGCTTGCTTGAACTAAGTAGCACAACAATAACAAAAATAAATTGTTTTTATTTGTTTCATATCCAACAACACAATTATATGCCAGCAGGCTTGATATTTCACGAAGGTGGTTGCCTCCATGCCCACTGGTCGTTGCCTTGGTGCCCTTGAAATGCTTCAGTACAATTTTACAATTTCATCATAGTGTGCCCTTTACCAAGGAGAAAAATACCTGTGTGCCCTTGCTCTTTCAATTATGAAGCAATGCCTTTGCCAGTAACACTCCTGGGCAGGCTTGGAATTTCATCTTTAAAAGGGCAAGGCCATTTCCAATTTGCAAAAAGGGGACTTCTATCTATTGCAAAATCGTGTCATTCCAGGTCTGCCTGGGGAAAACAATTTTGAGAAATATTAATAAAGTAAAAGAAACTACAGTCTTCTTTTCATTCAATCAATCATTAAATAATAGTTTTTCTATATTTTAAATTGATTAATTAATGTTGTTTCCAAAGTCAACGGCAGTCCAAAGTAATCCTTTTCAATACATGGTAAATGTACAAAAGGAAATTACAAGTTATTACCGGTAACTACTATGAGTGCTAAACACTCAGATGCTGGCTGAACTTTGAGAAAGTAGAGATAGAAAACAGCTTGAAGAACCCAGAAAATGTTGAACTACAATCCTACAAAAGGCTAAATTATTATATGGAAACAGATCAACTGAACTAGAACGCACGCTAACTTGTACGCCTGCCAACCCGTACGCCAACAATTGGTCAACTCATGCGCTCACCAACAAGTGGCCCATTTCATTTTCAATTTCATGCATTTGCGGATGATTTGGGAAACAACTTTTTGTTTTCAATTATTATTGAATCATCATATCATATTCATATTCATACTACAACACGACAAGGCCAATTTTGAAGAGTATAATTTATAGTACTATGTGTATTTTATTGAGGTTATGGGGAACATTATTAAGGGCCAGACGTGACGTTACAACAAACAAGTCACTTACTTACCCCCGCCCCCACTCCCAAACGGATCCCCCAACACTCACTCCCACACCACTCACAGACTACTGAACCAGATACTGTACACAACCCGCATATACTATAGCACTCGCAGCACACATTTTTTAATTGTTTAGTCTTTCACTTTTTTAATAGCAGCAGTCTTAATTTCATTCAGTCAAACATTCCCATCATCACACTATGAAACAAAGAACCGTAATTAATTGTAAGTTATTGTATTTTATATTATAAATGTAGTTAAAAACACATTTTACCTTACTAACTGCCGACGAAAAGTTTTAAGAATGCGGCACAAGTAAAATTTCCAAGATGGCGGTGAATGTAAATTGCGCCCTCTCCAGTTCCGAAAATTTCACACTTTTTTTTTGGGGGGGGGGGATGGGCAAATTTTGTGTATGGAAATAAGTATTTTCTTTAGAATTTGAATTTGTATATTATCAATTAATGGTATATCCACAGTCAGATCTAATTTGTCATAATGTTAGGATCAATGACTGAGAAAAAGAAGGTAGGGGGAAAAATTCCAAAAATAAATTAAAACCTGAAGGTGTGAAACAGTTGGGGGCGCTTTCTCCTTAAAAAAGTAGCCGCACACGAGAACCAGTGCCTGGACGCTGCACACAAAACCAGACAATTCCGTGAGTGCTTAGCAAACATTTTACAGCCAAACCAAATTTGCATATTACTGTATTAAAGTACAGGCCATAATATGACTTTGCACTTTATACAGCAGCTAGCTAGCCATGCCAATGTATAGCAGTTGGCAGTCAGTAGTATAGCACACTCTTCTGCTGAACCACCTCAAATCATACTCTATGCTCAAATTCAGCAGACGTCAAATTTATCAATATTCCTGCATGATTGATTGTATTTCAGTTGCCAACGAAGTTTATTGTGAATCGCTACTGGCACTGACTTGAAGTTGTTGCATGCACAAGGCGTTTTTTTTTTTTATCTAACTGGACTGGAGTTTTTTCTCCCCTGTGAAGTGACAGGATGGGACTTGAAATTCTTGGTTGTACTGTTGACCCTGTTCTTGTAGCGGCATACATAGTTGGTGAGTCTTTTTTTATGTTAAAAAAACAAAACAAACTTTATTCTCACTTTTTGTTGAAGGTATGTTTTTGTTTCACTGGGCTGGGAAAGCACTAGAGACTGTGCGTGCTGAATGAAACACAGATAGGGGTAGATATTTCGGAAAAGTTTCCATATGGCGCCACCCCTTTTTCATTCGATATGAAATAATATAGTATCTAATTTACCTCAATGAGATATCCCTTTTTGTAAAAATGAGTGAAATAGGTGGTGGCGCCATACGGAAAGTTATCCGATATTTCTACCTCAGTGGTTGAAGGAAGAAACTTGGGTTGACTGCTTTTACCCTACTTTTTGTATTTTATTTAGATTTTAGATCAAACTGCATTTTTAATACTTCAGTCAGGAATTGTATTTATCGAGTTACGTGTTTTACAACAGGTTGAATGTTTGATTAAAACATTCAACCTGTTGCGACCTGTTTAACACTTTTAAAGAACTTTTTCTCCTATCTAAGGCTAATGTTATAAAAAGTATAATTATGTTTGTTATTTTTTAGTTTGTCCATTTACTCATGCCATGTTCAGCGCTCTAGAGTAGTATACATGTATGTAATTGTAAGTAGAGCATGTCAACATGAAAAGCTAAGGCGCTAGCCTATATAAATGAGTGTGGTATTGGTACTTCTCGTAAGGAGCCTTAATTAACAATTGTAGTGGAAAAGTTTCCGTATGGCGCCACCACTTTTTCATTCGAAATAAAATAATATAGTATCTAATTTACCTGATTGATATATCCCTTTTTGTAAAAATGAGTGAAAAAGTGGTGGCGCCATACGGAAAGTTATCCATTGTAGTTTCTAGAAGCACTTTTACCCTAGCCCAACTTATCATGGTTATGTGGCCAACGACTATGAATCCTTGAGAATGGAGAGAGTTGTCCACACAGAGGTGGGGCTAATTTTGACTTAGAATGGATAGCCCCATTGTGGGGGCATCCACTCTCTGTATCCTTGCTCCAAAGCCACCGCAATCATATTCTTTTGCCCAATGAATGAAGCTACAAAGTGGATTGGCTCCAATGTAAATACAAAACAATACAAGATGAGTGTTGTTGGTTCAAAAAACTTTTCATAATATATTTTTATCTTGGTTTGTTTACGATGGCTGGACTGGGTCGTGTTTCGTGTGTGATGTGGTGGATAGGTTTTTTATTGTGCATTGTTTCTTGTGCAGTATTTTAATATCTTCCTTAGTAACTTAGTGACTTATTAACTTTAAGATCTTTAAGAAATTAAGGGCAATGTCATTTCTTCTTTTCGGAGAGTAGTACAAGTTTTGTATGTCAGAAAAATATCTGTATCCTGCCACCTGTTTTTCATTCGTGACCCATTGCTGACCAGGGACCAATTTCATAGAGCTGCTTAAGCACAAAATTTTGCTTTAAAAGCAAAAAAATCCTTGCTTAGTAAAATCAGATTACCGACCAAGACTCCACTCAATTGTTATGCTAAGTAAACAACAGCTAAATACCAGTCACAAGCAATGTATGCCCTATATGGCATGAGATTTTGGCCAGTAACATGTGAAACAAGCAAGCTATTTTCGTGCTTAAGCAAGTTTTTTGCTTAAGCAGCTCTATAATTTCATAGTGCTGCTGTTATAAGCAGAAATATACAGCTTAACAAATTTGTTTGCTAATTGGCAAAAACTGAGTGGGGCACCAGTGAAAACAATGTAAACGTAAATTTGGCTGGTACATTCTGCACTGTTGAGCAATACTAATTAAGGGGTAAGCAATAACTTATTCTGTGCTTATCATGTTTTTGTGCGTACAGGCTTTATGAAATTGAGCACTGTATTATAGTTACAATCACTGACTGAGTATACCTTGGTAAAGGGAATGAAGAACTGACAAATTTCTACTGTGAGCACAAGGGCACCAAGGCCGGCAATGATCAGGGGGGCAGGGAGGAAATCGCCTTCGTTGCCTCCGTGAAGTATCAGACCTAGCTGGTGTTTGAACTGTGCTTGATGACTCCTTGGTTTTTTTCTTTTTTTCTCGAGTGCAGTTTCTGTGGTGATTTTGTGGCTGGTAAGGAAATGGAGTGATGGGGGATGGTGCTACAGTAAAGCTCGCTTGGATGGCAAGACGATTATCATCACAGGAGCAAACACTGGCATTGGGAAGGAGACAGCAAGGGATTTCGCTAAAAGAGGTACATTTTTCGATCCCTGACTGACTCTGTAACGCTCCTTTAATATAATTGTTTTTATCACTTTTGTACGTAAACCTGGAAAGAGACTGCCCTTGCTTTTGAATTCCATGACATACATACATTGAGCTATGAACTTTGATTCCTGTGCTTGATCGGTCGACCACAATCTCTTCTTCCTTGAATGGTTGATTAAAGACACTGGATACTATTGGTAATTGTCAGAGACCAGTCTTCTCACTTGGTGTACCTCAACATATGCATTTGTAACACAACAAACCTGTGAACATTTGAGCTCAATCAGTGGTTGTTGAAGTTGCGAGATAATAATGAAAGAAAAAACACCCTTGTCGACGAGTTTGTGTGCTTTCAGATGCTTGATTTCGTGACCTCAAATTTTCTAAATCTGAGGTCTCTAAATCAAATTTGTGGAAAATTACCTCTTTCCCGAAAACTATGTTACTTCAGAAGGAGCCGTTTCTCTAAATGTTTTTTACTATCAACCTCTCCCCATTACTCGTGACCAAGTAAGGTTTTATGCTAATAATTATTTTGAGTGTTACCAATAGTGTCCACTGCCTTTAATTCTTCTTCTTATTTTGGTTACTACAGGAGCTCGTGTCATTCTTGCCTGCCGAGATCTCGCCAAAGCTGAGGCAGCGGTGACTGAGATCTATAAAGAGACGGGGAGTAACAATCTGGTTGTACGGAAGCTAGACTTGGCTTCCCTCGCTTCGATCAGAGCATTTGCTGAGAAGATCAAGGCGGAGGAGACCAGGCTGGATATTCTGGTCAACAATGCAGGTGGGTTGCTCGTCAACAATCAAAAATGCCTCAAAGTTGCCATGCTTTATGCACTGTGATTGGCGTAGCCACCGAAGGGGCATACTGAGCCCAACTTCATCAAGCAGAAAATACTGACTCTGCTAAGCAAAACATTGAGTGGGGCACCAGCCACAACATGCAAACTTAATGTAATGTTGGCTGGTAACCTGTTTCTGCTACTTGAGCAATACTGCTCTGTGCTTAGCAAGTTGTGCTTACCGGCTTTATGAAATTTGGTCCTGTTACTGTTGATAGTTATAATTACTTCATATTGTCCAAACTGTGCAAAGCTTTAAATACACTTTTTTGTTTCAAATTTTGATGATTATGGTTTATTTCCTTGGCAGGAATAATGATGTGCCCAGAGTGGAAGACGGAAGATGGATTTGAGATGCAGTTCGGCGTCAACCATCTCGGCCACTTTCTCCTGACCAACCTCCTCCTGGATCTCATCAAGTCCTCCTCCCCGTCCCGCATCGTCAATGTGGCCTCGTTAGCCCACATATGGGGAAAGATGCACTGGGATGACCTGATGATGAGGTCAGGTTACGATGCATTATTGTCGTATGGACAGAGTAAGCTGGCTAATATCCTCTTCAGCAAGGAGCTCAGCAAACGCCTTGCAGGTACAAACCCTTAGCTGTTTTTATTCTAGCAATGAATCATTGTTTTGTCCATGCGTCTAACATTCTTCATACTAAAGTCAGATTTCCAATTGGTTTGCCTTTGGGAAAAATAAGATAAACTGTGTTCAAATAGCCTGAAAAGTCTATTGGTGAAGCCTACATCAGTTAGCACTTGAACTCAATAAAAATATCCTACTGTTTGTCAATGAAACTCCCTTTGGACACCGGTATACATTTTTTTGTAATGGTCATGTTTCTGAAACACAATTACTATGTTGGAAACTTGGCCCAAGGTAGTTTGGGGTCTCCCTTTCTTCTTTTTTTTTGCTTCTGGTTCTCTTGTGAGAACATGGCCAGGTTCTAGTTTGGACAAGAGTTGAAGGCACTGGAAGCCCTTGGGAAGTGTCAAAGACCCTGTCTATACAGTTGGTGTATCTCAACATTATAAATGGATAAAATAACAAACCTGTGAAAATTTGAACTCAATTGGTCGTCGGAGTTGCGAAAGAGTATAATGGAAGGAAAAACACCCTCATCGCCCACAAATTATGTTCTTTCAGATGCCTTTAAGTTCGTGACCTCAGCTGAGGTCTCAAATTCAATTCAAATATTTGAGTGAGAAATTACTTCTTTCTCAAAAACTACGTTATTTCAGAGGGAGCCGTTTCTTACAATGTTTCTATCAACAGCTCTCCGTTGCTCGTTACCAAGTAAGTTTTTGTGCTAACAATTATTTTGAGTGATTTACCATGTAGTGTCCAATGTCTTTAACGTAGAACGTGTTTTTTGGTGTCTCATCCAGGAAGCGGGGTTTCGGTCTATTCTCTCCACCCTGGGTCTGTCAGTACAGAGTTGACCCGTTACTTTAACCACGGTCTGAAGTTCCCGCTGAGATACATCTTTAGCATTATCACGTCTGCACCTATACGCATGCTTGTTTTTAAGTCAGCAGTGCAAGGCGCACAGACGTCCATCTACTGCTCAGTCACTGAGGAGCTCAAGGAAGTCACAGGGATGTATTACAGGTATGTAGATTTTTACATTAATTCAGGCAATGAATTCTTTCCTACTTAAGTCTGATTTCCGATTATTTTTGTTGCCCTGAGACAAATCTGACAAACTGTGATCAATTAGCCTGAAAAGGATATTCAAGCCAACACCATGTGTACTTTGTAGATCAGCCCTTGTACTCGACGAAATTGCCCTACTTTTTTTCCCAAGGACCAAATATCAATCCCGTTAAAGGCAGTGGACACTATTGATAATTACTCCAAATATTTATTAGCATAAAACCTGACTGGGTAATGAGTAATGGGGAGAGGTTGATAGTATGAAACATTGTAAGAAACGGCTCCCTCCGAAATGACGTAGTTTTCGAGAAAGAAGTAATTTCCCACGAATTTGATTTCGAAACCTCACGTTTAGAACTATAGGTCTCAAAATCAAGCATCTGAAAGCACACAACTTCGTGTGACAAGGGTGTTTTTTCGTTCATAGTTATCGCGCAACTTCGACGACCAATCAAGCTCAAATTTTCACCGTTTTGTTATTTTATGCACATGTTGAGATACACCAAGTGATAAGCCTGGTCTTTGACAATTATCAATAGTGTCCAGTGTCTTTAATAAGTACCCAGTTTTCGCGATTGATTGAGTAATGTGTTCATTCACAGACTGATGGTGTATGCCACCCCGTTTTAAGATTGTTTTGAAGAACTAGCCTTCGTTTGATGGTTATTGCATGTATTGTAGCGTATGTAGCGTGATAATGCTTGGCCATAAACGGACAGTGTGCGTTGTTAGTACATGTATGCAGATGTGACAGCGTTGCATTGCGCAGTGATGAGCATTGACGATTGAAAACCAAAGACGATCCCCCCTCTCAAGAGCAGATAGATGTCTTTACGCTAGAGCACAGAGCATGCCGGGTAATGAAAAGAATCCTATACAGTTGCAAAATTGATTATGTTGTGTTGGGGGCAGTTATTGGTAACGTCAAAGACCTGTATCCTCGTTTGGTATATCCCAACCTATGCATAAAATCACAAACCTGTGAAAATTTGGGCTTAATTGGTCATAAATGTAGCAAGAAAATGATACAATAAAAAAAAACACCCTTTTTGCATAAAATTGTGTGCTTTCAGATGCTTGACAAAGTTCTAACTTAGGACTAGTTTTAATAACTTAGGAATAGTTTTATGTTTTTAATAACTTCTTAAGAGTCCTACGACTAGTCCAAAGTTAGGACTATCTTTGTGAAATCGACCACTGGAAACTTTTAGGTGATGATTTTGTACGTTTGATTTTCCTTCACAGCGACTGTGCTGAAGTGAAGCCAAATCGTCTGGCCCAAGACGAGGAGTCAGGAAGGCGACTGTGGGAGGTCAGTGCAGAGTTGGTCGGCCTAGAGAAGAAGATGGAATAAACAATCTAGAATCAATCGGAAGACCCACACGGATTCAACAAGTTTTCTGTATTGAGGAGGGCACATGGTATAGACCTTTATCACGGTGTGGCCATATTGATTTTACTCCGTTCCAACTCATTGTAACCAAACTGAGGCTGGACGAAATAATAGTCTGGTGCCACGTTTGCGCAATGAATTTTAGCATTCATTACTGTTATTGGAAACAGGGAACATGACCAAGATGGTGACAGCATGATAAAGGTCTATTGGAGAATGGCTTTGGGTCTTTGCATACTGCAGTGCATGACTGGTGTCGGACTGGACACGCAATACCAACCTAATCCATTGAGTGTGGGTTCAATTGTGGTTCTGACGATAACAATATTTCTCTGTTGGATTGCAATACGAGACTTTCCAATGCTAGGTGGCAGCAGACATACCGGGTAAATTTCCATTGTTTACGTAGTTCTGAACATGTGCATAATTCTGAGAACAATGGATTTACCCGGTAAGTCTGCTGCCCTCTATCGTCCCAGAAAGTCTCCCATTGTCGTGAAGCTTAAAGAGCAAGGAAAATGTCAACTTCATTTTTGTGATGTGCATGTACTCATTTTCTAATAGAGCCCTCTTGCCATTGGGAAAATCTCTAACCAAATGAAAATAAGTACACAATACGGGAAAGGTCCAATTAAGAAAGAAGCTAGACTGAAACATCCTTTTTTATCTGACAACTAACACCTGTTATCTCCATGTAATTACTTTTCCAAACAGTGGATCATGCACAAACCTGTAGGGCTGGTTTATACCCGGCCGGTTTAAAGCCATTGGACACCTTCGGTAAACAGTATTTTCCAAAGGCCCACACTTCGTGTATCACAACTTGTATATAAAATAACAAACCTTATGGCTCAATCGGTCATCGGAGTCGGGAAAATCCACTCTTGTTTTCGAACGTTTCGCCGTGTCATGACATGTGTTTACTATAAATCCGTAATTCTCGATGTCGAGAATTGATAATTGTTTCAATGTTTTCTAAAAAAGTAAAGCATTTCATGGAATAATATTTCAAGAGAAGTCTTTTACCATTACCCTCTCTGTAAACCCTGTAAGTTATTTGTAAATCTGTGAACTTTTTTTTTTTTTCTGTTCCGAAAGTGTATAATGGCTTTAACTGCTCATCCATTAAGTTTAATGACCCAAGTATTTCAATGTAAATACACCCACTGGGGAGGTTTTTTTTGGGTGAAACTCGGGAAATCTTTGATTGAGCTTCCCTGTAATGATCACAAAATTGAATTTGACATTTCCCTTCCTCTTTAACATTTATTGTGCTTTCATATTGTAACTAATCAATCAGGTCAAAAACTGAACTTTTTCGTTAAATGGTCCAGGAAAACCGAGGTGGTGGTTGCAGGGGATCTGGACCCTCCTTGCTCTCAGGTTTTGTTTTTAAATATTTCAGGGATGAGATTGTTCAGACTTTTGGCCGAATTCAGACTTTTTTTATGTCGGCCTGGTGAAGAAAATCAAACAATATTTTTTTCCACAAATAAAGAAATCCTGCTCATTGGTCTACTTCTCTGGTGCTTTGGATACTGTTCCCAAAATCTCCTTGGAATCTATAAACCCCAGGGGTTTCCAAACAGTAGAAATGGTATCATTTCAACATACCTTTGAATTTGTATTCAAGTTTCAGACTTTTTCGTTCGTAATGACTCTCAGCCCTGATATTGACACTCCCAAATTGGGTGTTGTTCGAAAGCTCTTCACATCTATTTGATGTCTGAATAAACGCCATTTTGAGTTACAACGGGAAGTGCCTGGTTTGAGTACGGACAGTCACAGAGATGATCAATAGGAGACTTTCCAACGCTAGGCGGCAGCAGACATACCGGGTAAATTTCCATTGTTTACGTAGTTCTGAACATGCGCATAATTCTGAGAACAATGGATTTACCCGGTAAGTCTGCTGCCCTCTATCGTCCCAGAAAGTCTCCCATTGGGTTCTATCTTTTTTTTAATAGTTAAGTTTCTATAGTTTTAGTTTCTGTACTAATTTCTGTACTAATTTGCTCCTGGTGAGTATTTAGTACTAAACATCGATGAACGGGTTAGATGATGTGAAATATATATATATTTATATATATGCTGTGATTAAATCAATGATTTTATTCAATTGAACAGGGCAATATGACCGTTATCATGGTGCAGCCATCTTGAATTTCTCCTCATTGATATCAATGTTACCAAAACGAGGCTGGAAGAACAAATTAGTCTGGTTCCTATTTACAGGAACATGACCAAGATGAAGGCAGCATGATAAATGGCTATAGCAATTCAATGTACACTTTCCTGAGTTTTGGGGTTTTAACTTGGAAATTCTTTAATGGAACCGCTCCGTAATGTGCTCCGTTTTCCTTTATTTCGTCTTTTTTACCTTAACTTGTATAACGCACTTACTGCACTCTGTGGTGACATTTTTTTTATGATATCGTTTAAGCAATATTATTGTATTCTTTTACGCACCATCCAAATAAAATAGCGAAACTAAATATCTCTCTCGTATCTGATAACTTGTTCATTTGTTGTTCTTTGATCGACATTGCTATAATCGTAGGCCTACCGCTGCTTCAAAAGCCTGGCAAGGATAAGAATTGGTGGCTGATGCGTCCAAAACCCCACTTATATTTGCTACATTAGGGGTGTCGTTGCCGAGCGGATAAGAGCACTGAACTCAAGCTCTTGTGTTTCTGTTCAGCAGAGTGTGGGTTCGAGTCCCGGTCGTGACACTTGTGCCCCTGCGCAAGAAACTATAATTGTATCTCTACATCCAGTGGTAAATGGGTACACTGTGTAGGCAGAGATGGTTCTTGTGATTGATTTAATTTCATATCTGGCAGCATAGGCTGTGTGCTCCCGATGGAGCTGAGATGTGTGAAATTATGCTAATCTGTATAATTAATACTCGATGACTATGATTTATGAACTCATTTGGCTGAAAGTATTTTCCTTTAAAGGGTTGACAATTCCTATTGAGGGGGGGGGGGGCGGTGGTAAGCATGTAAACAACAAATTATTTCTTGTTGCCATGTGTGTATAGTACTTGACCCCACTCACTCGTATCGTTTACATACTTAAGTTTTCCTAGGTATCATATTGTTGACAATAGACCTGCTCGCATTGTACTTTTTTTTTTCTTCTTAAGTAAACGACCAGTTTGGTAAACCATGCATAGTCCCCAAAAACTTGTTGAACTGTTCACCCCACTCAACCATTCCTTCTAAGGAACATACTTAGAAAAAAGTATATTGGTTTCTGGGAACCGTTTGGTTGCTTTATAAATATCGATGTAATCTTAAAGACACTGGACACTATTGGTAATTGTCCAATACCAGTCTTCCCACTTGGTGTATCTAAACATATGCATAAAAAAACAACCTGTGAAAATTTGAGCTCAATTGGTCGTCGAAGTTGCGAGATATGAATGAAATAATTGATTTTGAGACCTCAAAATCTAATTCTGAGGTCTCAAAATCAAATTCGTGGAAAATTACTTCTTTCTCGAAAACTACGTTACTTCAGAGGGAGCGGTTTCTCACAATGTTTTATACTATCAACAGCTCTCCATTACTTGTACCAAGTAAGTTTTTAAGCTAAATTGTTTTTGGAGTAATTACCAAGTGTCCACTGTCTTTAAATCATAGAGAACAGACAGAGACTAATTGACATATAAATTTCAAAAGGTGGTTGCCTTTTTGATCGCCCCCAAAAAATCCTGAGCGACATGTCCATGCAGGAAGAATGGTCCCCAATAGGAATACACAATGTGAGAAATGTTACTGAACAACGCTTCTCTGATTCAAAATTTGTATCTTTTCACACAACTACTTATTTGAAGTGAAATGTTACTCAAAATGGTTTTTGAGTATCAGGAAATGCTGCAGGCTTCTAACCAAATATGTTGATTGCCATTCATTTTATGAGTGATTACCAAACCTGCATATTCCCTTTCAGCCTAATTAGTTTGTTAATTGTATAACGTGGCAAAGAATCAGATTCACCAAATAATAATTATGCAGATTAACGTAATTTCACGGATGAATGCACACTGCCTACAATAATTATGCTCAAGTGGCTAAGAACATCTAAATTAAGAGTAAGAGTTTGTACGACCTTTTTTCCCCCCAGGAGAAATGTCCACTCTATTTTTCAAAACAATCTAGAAGAAAAATACTGTTGGCATTTTAAAAGATTGTCCATTGCGAACCTCAATGGACCGTCCTGGCTTTCCACTAAGCTCCGCCCACAGCGCACGTGAGCAAGACACGTGTACGAGCACTCCCAATGACATTCTGCACGATTCTGCTGTGCGTGCCAAATATACGCGCACGCATGACTGAGTTTGTTCGACCAAAATGATTGCTGTGATTGGTCAAATGGGTGAACGCGCAGTTTGATTGACAGGCCGGATTGGTCCATTGAAAGAGCTGCCTACCTTTGGGTCTTACATTTTTACTGTACATGTACATTCAATTAGGTGCCGCAAACTGCGGTCAGGTTGGTGTAGTTGTATGTTTCCCCGTGGTAGGCTGGGACCCGGTTTCAAATCCCACCGGGGGAGGGGGGGGGGGCACTTTGTGGATTGTGTTTTCAGTCCCCGACTGCGTGGGTTTTCAAAAAATTACTAAGCGTATTTAATACCTTCTCTTTATGATTCTTAAAACCTGGGTTAATAAACGAAACTTAGCTCAGTTTATAACATCCTTAAATAATTTATTGCAATGCTTCGATTTTACATAAATTGGCAACAAACATGATTATACTATGATTTTACATGCTATTGCATTCCATTAACTTACTGTAGCATCATTCAGATCATTTTAAAAGGCCCCCAGTACAAAAAGTTAACATTTTGGGTCAAACTGCGAATGCGATACGAATGTTGACGTCACAAATTCGCACTGAGTTGAGTTGTGGGCAACTCAGTGCAAATATCGCAGCGAAAGTGGGGTAGTGACGTCAAATTCACATCAAATTTGCATCGCACTCGCAGCAAGTATGAATCGGGCTTAAATGTTTTTCTAATCGTCTATAAGGGGATTGTTTCTCAAAATTTTACGACAGCTGCAGTGATTATTACCAGTAACTTTTTATGGTCATTAATTTTTGGAGTACTTACCAAAAGTACACCATCCCTAATTAGAGTCCTTATTATGAGACATCGTTTTGCTTTAAAAACAAATTAAGCAACAAATATTAAATCTATGTAATTATATAATTATGTACAAATTTACATTTGACTATTTTATTGAGATGTAATCAATTATTGGTTATATTTGGTAAAAACCAACGGTCTATGGGAGATTTAGAGTCTAAATCTACCCTAATTTGAATACAAGTTGCGTTGCAGAATTTTCACCGAAGCATTAATATTTAAGATTTTGTTTTCTAGTAGTTTTATGCTTACAAAAAAATAAAGAAGTAAGGTCTCTGAGTAACATAGTTGATATTATTTTTAAATTGTAATTAAATTCCAATAAACATATCGAAAATTCATTGGATAAATGCAAATTAATTATAAATTAAAACAAAATAAGGAACTAAAATATAGTGTAATTCTTTGAGTTATTCAGTATTTCTATGCATAAATAGTAAGTAACATTCAACTTACTCAATAACATGTTTCTCTAACAAAATTTTGTTAGAGGCTGAAAACAACAATGCCCATGTTAATCAGTGTTACAAAATAGAACAAATCTTGGCATACAAATTTATTTTTTATTTGACCTTACTTGACCAGCCAATCTCTCTCTCATTCAAACATTGCTTAACCTTCTAATTGCACAAATTATTAAATTTTGATTCAGTTTATATCCAATACTTCTGTCAGTCATTTTCATTCAGGACCACTTCTTTAGTTGCTTGCAGGCCTTCAGGTAGTTCTGTAAAACATGTTTAGTTTATCTTTATTGAAACTAAATATTTGTTAGCAAGTGTTGTATCTGTACTTTGTGAAACTGCTGGAAAAAATACATGTAATAATTATAATTAGAAGACTTTAGTGTATTGCAAAACCCTGTAAAACTTGATCCACTGGCTCTCATGCTGCCATATAGTCACCACATGCAACAGGAACTGTTGTTTTCCTGGATCCATCTTTTTCTGTCGCAGCATCAGGGATGCTCACTTACTCTTGTCTGCTGCTCCATTCATGGGTTTAGCACCATCAGAGGGCACTTTTTTCTTCGCGGCCTTGTCTACTCCAGATGCGCTGACTTTTGGCGTGGAGGTTGTCTTCGCAGACTTGTCTACTCCAGATGCGCTTACTTTTGGCGTGGAGGTTTTCTTCGCAGCCTTGTCTACTCCAGATGCGCTTACTTTTGGCGTGGTGGATTTTTTCGCAGCCTTGTCTACTCCAGACGCGCTTACTTTTGGCGTGGAGGTTTTCTTCACAGACTTGTCTACTCCAGATGCGCTGACTTTTGGCGTGGAGGTTTTCTTCACAGACTTGTCTACTCCAGATGCGCTGACTTTTGGCGTGGAGGTTTTCTTCACAGACTTGTCTACTCCAGATGCGCTGACTTTTGGCGTGGAGGTTTTCTTCACAGACTTGTCTACTTCGGATGCGCTGACTTTTGGCGTGGAGGATTTTTTTTTGATGGATGAAGAGGCACCCTCTATGCGATTGTGCTCTTCTTGAACCAATTGATCCATCTCTTCCTGTGTGAATAGAAGACGAATGGTTTGGGTTTGAACAAAGAAAAAAAGACTGGAGTTGGACTTGAACCATCGACCTTCGGATTAACGTGCCGGTGTCCCAGGTTATTCTGTCAGCCGGAGATCCGGTCCCCCACATGGGAAATTAACATGGGCTGGAGGAGGAGGATTCTGAAGAGGGTGTTATCAGAATTAAAATGTCTTTATTGTCCGCATCAGAAATTTAGCTTCCATTGGCATATAAGAAGTTTGTACACAGTTTGCCATATGGGGGGGGGGGTGGACAAAATCTCCAGCCACACCGGCGCTCTACCAACTGAGCTATCTAGCCCTAGTTTGTGGTCTCCCTATTTTGTCAATAACTTTGTCTGGGGGTGTTCATTTTTCAACATTCTTACCTTCCATCCAAGTAGCTCTGCTAACTTGTAGCACCCATCGTCACATTTATCAAGATGCAATACATCTCTGCCAAAGAAATAAAGAAATAAAACAATTAATGAATTATGGCGGTAAGCGTTGCTAATGACAGGACTGGAACACTGTCTCCTGAAGATGACTAGACCTTTATCATGGTGCAGCCATCTTGAATATTTCCCATTGATATCAATGAAACTAAACCGAGGCTGGAAGAAAAAAATAGTCTGGTTCCTATTTGTGAAATTATTATACGCATTTATTATTGTCATTTGACATGAGGAACATGACCAAGATGGAGGAAGCGTGACAGAGGTCTACTAAAAGCTCACTCCATGGTAGTAGTTTAAAACAAGCAGGACAGTTCATTTCAGAACTGAGAATATTCCCGAAAAAAGAAAAAAAATCTACTCCGCTTTAGTAGATTATACAGCAAGACAGTTCTCTAAAGAACATAATCTACCTGGCAAGTTGACACACACAGTGTAAAGGCAGAGTCACACTGCAGCGATAACGATGCAAAGAGAACGCATTGGGTTGACCAATCGAGGCCGTGGATTTTGAACATTCTCGTTTTCATTCTCGTTATCGAGGCCTGACCGGGCCTTTATCGCAGGATTGGAACTCGTCTCCAACATTTTTGTCTTAGCCGTTTCCGGATGCTATGGTTTCCAAAGGGTTAATGACCAGTGATGTGTAGTACCATTGAGCTTCAAATTATAAAAACTTGATGTTTCCAACAAATTAATTTCTTTACCTGTAATTGCTCTCTGAGTCAAACTCGAAGCCTCCTCCGCCGTAACCAAGACGGCGTAGCACGGGATTAGACTGGAAGATTTGGGAATGAAAAAAAAAAAAACATTTTCAATTATTGCATCTGTTTAATTTTGTTTATTTATTACACTTTTTTACTAGCACAACACAATAAAAATTGCACTAGTAGATATATATCGTTTGTGCTTGTTTATGCCTCTGATAAAGGTCCAGTTTGAATAATATAAATATCAGTACATACAATCACAATACATACAGTTTATAAAATATCTACACACAGAGGTCCTGGTTTATTTTCTGCAGTTCTGGGCATGCGCCCTTTTTTGACAAACAAAAAAACCTAGAGGCCTGACTCTTTTATTGCAATTAGTCAAGGATTGCATAATCAAATTTATTGACATACCTCGCCAGCTTTCTCCATGTTAATAAGAAGTCTGGGAGTGGTTTCTGGAACTCTGAAGAGAAGAAATAAATATAAACATGCAGATCAGTTGAAGGGAAGCACATTTTACAATAACCTTTTTCAATGTCCTTTACATTAGTAGATTAGATTAGATTGGATAAGAATTATTTATTCAGCCATTGTTAAAAAGTTAAAACCTAAAAACAACGGAAATTGTAGTGTACCTCAACATTTAAAACCATTACGAAGAAGATACAAAAATATAAATATATACAAATATATAGGCTACAAAAAGCAGAAAACAAACTAGTTTACATTAAAACCACAAACAGCATAAGGATAAAAACTATCTATGAACCGCTTGCTACCTTTAAAATGCTTAAGACGACGATTAGAAGGGAGGAATAGTGCCCTGATTAGTGCCCTGGTCATTGGGCCAATAAGATTCCTTTAAACTTTCTCTGCTGGGAAGTATACAGCCCAAAGGGCTTTTAAAGGCAGTGGACACTATTGGTAATTACTCAAAATATTTATTATCATAAAACCTTTCTTGGTTACGAGTAATGGGGAGAGGTTGATAGTATAAAACATTGTGAGAAACAGCTCCCTCTGAAGTGAAGTAGTTTTCGAGAACAAAGTAATTTTCCACGAATTTGATTTTGTGCCCTTACAAAAAAGTTCTATAGAACTCTATAGAAGGGTCTATAGAGCTCTATAGAATAATTATTTTCTATAGATGTCTATAGAAATGTGAAGGCAAAATCTCTATAGAGAAAATTCTCTATAGAATTCTCTGTAGTGATATTGCAGTAAAGAAAATGTTCTGTAGAATTCTCTGTAGTGCTGTTGCAGTAAAGACATTAATGTTCTATAGAATTCTCTGTAGTGCTATATTGCAGTAAAGAAAATGTCCTATAGAATTCTACAAAGCGCTGAATTTCTCTAAAGAGAAAGTCTTCTTTAATAGATTTTGTACTGATTTTTGAAAACCCAAGCTGCTAACTGAGCGAATTGACTAAAATAAACGTTAGATGCGTTTTAGAACTCTATACACTGCCCTATAGAACTCTATACACTGCCCTATAAAACTCTATACACTGCCCTATAGAACTCTATACACTGCCCTATAGAACTCTATACACTGCCCTATAAAACTCTATACACTGCCCTATAGAACTCTATACACTGCCCTATAGAACTCTATACACTGCCCTATAAAACTCTATACACTGCCCTATAGAACTCTATACACTGCCCTATAGAACTCTATACACTGCCCTATAAAACTCTATACACTGCCCTATAGAACTCTATACACTGCCCTATAGAACTCTATACACTGCCCTATAGAACTCTATACACTGCCCTATAGAACTCTATACACTGCCCTATAGAACTCTATACACTGCCCTATAGAACTCTATACACTGCCCTATAGAACTCTATACACTGCCCTATAAAACTCTATACACTGCCCTATAGAACTCTATACACTGCCCTATAGAACTCTATACACTGCCCTATAAAACTCTATACACTGCCCTATAGAACTCTATACACTGCCCTATAGAACTCTATACACTGCCCTATAGAACTCTATACACTGCCCTATAGAACTCTATACACTGCCCTATAGAACTCTATACACTGCCCTATAGAACTCTATACACTGCCCTATAGAACTCTATACATATCTATATACATTTCTATTAAACATTCTATAGAGGTTGCTATAGATGTCTATAGAAATTGTATAGAAAAGTGGCCCAATTTTCTAAAGAAACTCTATAGGTTGTATAGAATTTCTTTAGAAATTGTATAGAAGTTGTATAGATTTTGAATAGATATGTGTATAGATATTGTATATATTCTGTATAGAAATTTTATAGAAATTATTTACAAGGGTTCTATACCCTTTTCTATAGAAATTTGTATAGAATTTCTATAGTTTTTTTTTTATAGAAGTTTAGAATTGAGGTCTCGAAATCAAGCATCTGAAAGCACACAACTTCGTGTGACACACGGTGTTTTTTTCTTTCATAATTATCTCTCAACTCCGACGACCAATCAAGCTCAAATTTTCAGAGCTTTGTTATTTTATGCATATGTTGAGATACACCAAGTGGGAAGACTGGTCTTTGACAATTACCAATATAGTGTCCACTGTCTTTAATACACAATGTCAACCTCTACCTTTGCAGGTACCAATTTATCACAGACTGTTCCCATTAATGATCCTTCAAACTTTGAAACCTTGAATCCTGTGCCTACCTTTCTAGTAATGAAGCAAAGGGCTGCACAACCAGTGATGTCCCCATGACTATCAGCAAATCGCACCTGGGAAAGTCCTGCAAGGAAAAAACAAAATAACAAAATAAGTTTCATCAGAGCCCAATTTTATGGGCTTACCACCGAATTCTGGCTTAACGATCACCATTCTCTGCTCACTGTGCAAGCAATCTATGCAGTGTTAATGAAGAATGCACGGCAAGGGGCACCAAGGCATTTTCTCCTTTGTAAAGGGCACCCTATGAGGAAATTGTAAATTTCTACTGGATCATTTCAAGGGCACCAAGGCAATGACAAGGGGGCATGGAGGGCAATCGCCTTCAGTGCCTCCGTGAAGTATCAGGACTGAAACCTCTCTTAGTAAATGCAATATTTCCATCAAATGCATTCAATACTTGTCTAAATCATGTAATTAAAATATTGACCTACAATATGTAGGATCTGATCTAGCTGCATCTGCTCTACCTACCTCCATAACGAGGGAGGAAAACCTTAGGGGTAGTGCCTCACCAAAGAACACAATATCTGGCTTGACTAATCCACCACACTCCGTGCACTTGGGTATCCTATCAGCAAAGATCTCAACTACAAACACAAAAGAACAAGACCATTTGAGCGTCAAAATTGATGGGTTTAAAGACACTGGACACTATTGGCAATTATCAAAGGCCAGTCTTCTTATTTGTTGTATCTCAACATATGCATAAAAAACAAACTTGTGAAAATTTGAGTTCGATTGGCCGTCGGAGTTGCGAGATAACTATGACAGAAAAGTTTATCATTGCCAACATCTGAGAACGAAAATATACAATTTCTACTTTGGCTTTTTCAATGGCCACCAAAGCAATGAACAAGGACAAGATTGTTTTTCAGTGGCATAAACAATTCTACTAGGACATTTATTGGGGCACAAAGGTTCCTAAAAAGGGCAAGGCAGTTTTGTTTTTCTTGGGCAAGTTTGGAAAGGGAAATTTCTGACAATTTCTACTGGGAAATTCCAACATAACAAGGAACACTGTCACCCAAAGGTACCCCAACTAGGAGAAAAGGGCTTGGATCAGGGTAACATTATACCCCAACTTGAGAAGTTATGTGTGTAATCCTTAGTTCACTCACCTCTCATCCACTCTTGTGTGTATTCTTCCCTACAATCTCCAGCAAGGCAGTGTCCGGTATGAAATGTACCGTGGGCCTCCATTAACAGGTCCCCTGGCACACCAGCGATTCTCTCTAGGGTGTCAATATTCTACCGAGGGGAACACAAACAAGAATCAACATGGTCAAAGGAAAACAATATTAGTCTATAAGGCGGTGCTGGGCAGGCCTGCCCAGAATTTACAATTGCCCAGCCGTCGACTTCTCCAAACTTTAGGATTAATCTTAGGACGAGTTAAGCTCCGTATCCATAGACGTTACGGCGCATTGAACCCATCCTAGGTTAGGCTCGTCCTAAACTTGAGGTAGAATTAATCCTAACGTTTTGTGAAATCGGCTGCTCTGCACACTGAGCAAAATACATTGTGTCCCCAGCACAGAAGCCCCCAGATTTAATCAAAATATTGTCCACTGTCACTGTGCCCTATAATCATGTTATTGGTGACTCTAATCAGCGATGGAAATTAACCGCAGGAGTAGTAAAGATAGTAAACAACAGGAGAGTCTTGAGCCAAGACTAATATCTCACCTGTGTGTAGTTTCTCAACAGGAGCTTTTTCTCAGCGAGGAGTCTGATGAAATAATGACACGGTGTGGGTTTGAACTTCCCTGGGTACAACTCCTTGGCCAGGTAGAAAAATGGCTCCGGTCGTTCCTGAGTCATCACAAAACAATAATCATTCTTTGATACCATTCCATTATGTCAGTGCAAAATCTCCTTAAAGACACTGGACACTATTTATAATTGTCAAAGACTAGTCTTCTCACTTGGTGTGTCTCAGCGTATGCATAAAATAACAAACCTGTGAAATTTGAGCTCAATTGGTCGTCAAATTTGCGAGATAAGAATGAAAGAAAAAACACTCTTGTCACACAAAGTTGTAAGCTTTCAGATGCTTGATTTCGAGACCTCAGAATCTAATTCTGTGATCTCGAAATCAAATTCGTGGAAAATTACTTCTTTCTCGAAAACTATGTTACTTCAGAGGGGGCCGTTTTTCACAATGTTTTATACTATCAACCTCTCCCCATTACTCGTTACCAAGTAAGGTTTTAAATGCTAATAATTTTTTTTGAGTAATTACCAATAGTATCCACTGCCTTTAAATAGCACTTATGCTCACTTATAGCACACATACCTTGAAATATGACATTTCAAATATCGACATCGGAGTTGGTAGATTGTACTTCCCTAAGTTATCATACAGGCCGGATCCTGGGCTTCGGAAATCTGGTATCCCGGCAGCTAGGCAAGACACATAAATACAATGGATTTTACTTCAACCAATTAATCAAAAGTCATTTATAGAGTGCCAAAATCAAAAGTTTGCTCTAAGGCGCTGAGGCACAGACTCATGGGGGCCAGCAGAGCTCCATCCCCCACGAATCTGCACGCCAGACGCGGTCCATTATTAAAGCAGGAGTTGTTAGTAAGCCTGCTGGAACAGGTGAGCTTTTATAAGGAGTGTCTTGAATGATGTAAGTGGGCTGGCATTTCTTATAATAACAGGAAGATTATTCCACATTTTGGGGCCATAGGGAGAATGAATAGCAGGTTCTTGGCACAACAAACAGGTTTACAAATACAAAATATTTATGAGAGTAGAGGTAAGTACTTAATCATGAAGATAAAATAGGGAATGATTAATTCATCGAGGCAAAACCAAGTTGAATGGATTGTTCCATCTTGCAATGAATGTCTGAAAATGTCTGGTTATGCCACTGATGGTAAACATTATGCATTACTTACAAGTAGAGATTCCAGCACCAGTCATAACGATGATATGCTTACCTGTACAAAACGAACCAAAGAAAACAGTTTAAAACACAGAAAATGTTAAAAAGTTGTTTTTATTCGAAGTATAAGTTTTTTTTCGTTTTGTACATCGCTTTGAAACTTTTATAAAAGGTGCTAACCTGACCACCCTGCTAAGCAATACTTTTCTGTGTTTAGCGAGTTTTTGTGCTTACAGGCTTTATGAAATTGGTTCCTGACGGTTTTCTCAGTAAAAGAATCTTACCAAAAATGTTGGCTTAAGCTTCCGATTTCGAGGTCAAACAAACTTACATCTATCACTCTTTATGTACTTTGCCACACCCTCTAGGCTGATGTCTTGAAGGAGTTGCTGTGGTTTGACTGTATCATCATCGTCATCATCTGCACCTCCAAGCCAGGGGTTTAGGAGACCCATCAAACGCTCCAGGGTATCCACTAAATCATCCATAGAAATAACAAGTCAATACAAAGGAATCATTCAGGAACAATAAATACTTCCAAAACACTAAATAATATCACTCCCGGGGTGACATCTGGAACTCTCTACCACTTAATCTTAGACCTTTTCTTTGTACCACAAAATTCAAATCTCTTCTCAAAACTTATCTTATCCACAGATTTTCAATTTAGTTGTGTCTGTTTTCTTTAGCTTGTTTTTGGTTTTATTGCGCCTTGAACACCCAGCAATGTGGATATGTCCGCATTACAAGTATTTATTAATATTTATAAATGATTAACGTGTATTGATTCCTCATAGCGCCTTACACTTTTATTAAATTTCCCCATTCATCAGGGCTCAATTTCATAGAGCTGCTAAGCACGAAAATTTGCTTAGCATGATATTTCTTCCTTGATAAAAACAGGATTACCAACAAAATTTACATTTGATGATTATTGCTTGGTACTTGTATGCAGCTGTTGTTTGATTATCCTGAAAATCATGTGGAAATTTGGTTGAGAAATCATGTTTTTATCAAGGCAAAATTTCATGCTAAGCAAATTTTTATGCTTAGCAGCTCTATGACATTGGGCCCAGGCCGTAAGTATTCCTAAAAATCAAGACAAAAATTATGAATTTTTAAGGCTCACTTGGGTCCGCTCCAGAGGC
Source organism: Asterias rubens (assembly GCF_902459465.1). Lineage (NCBI taxonomy): Eukaryota > Metazoa > Echinodermata > Asteroidea > Forcipulatida > Asteriidae > Asterias > Asterias rubens. The sequence goes on from NC_047062.1 coordinate 31,189,800, forward strand.
CTTGGGATCATCGTTGGGATCATCCTTGGATGGTGAAAGTCCCGTTTCATCTTTCTCATCAGTCTCCCTTCCTCCTTCGGCTCCATTAGGATTTTCCAGTACAGCTAAACAGATAAAAATCAGAGACAATTTGAAAAAAGTTCTATCAATCCAGGCTCGGAATTACACAATTCAGAGTTCTGATTTCTACAATTTTTTTTAACGATTCTTATCCAAGAAAGTTTTTCATCAAGGCACAATAGTCACTGGGGAAAAAACGGCTCAGAATGAGCCAAAAAAATGCTGGCTCCAATATTCACATGGCTCAAAAGATTGTCTAAAAATGAGCCTTGGCTCACCTTGACTCCAAAGTTTTAACATGTTTAAAAAAGTTAAATAACAGAGGAACCGACATTTTTACTGTGGCTCAACAAATACAAACTGAGCCCCTATTTTTTAATCTGATGAAAAACGTTTTCCAGTGTACAAATTTATTTTAAAACTCTATGGATTAATCAAGCCACTTCAATTCAAGTCACCTATATCCCACCCCCTCCCTTTTCCCCGACCCTAATCCCATATCGAGCAATACCGCACATCCGGTATCCAAGCCCCGCCCCCCTCAATCACATAATACAATCCCACACACACAACTAATAAAGCAATCGCCACCAAAAAACTACACCTCCTTCTCAAAAGAATCGACCTAAATTTCGATCCTTCAAACATTTCTGATTAGCCGTAATGTTACTCAAAAGGTAATACCTCGTTCCTACCTTCAGACATGTTTGTGGTCTTTCAACAGGAAACCGCTTATCACAAAGTCTGACGAGCTGCTACCGCTAGTTAATATCTCATTTTGTGATAGCCTACTTTTTCAGTTATATATTAGCGGTGATAAGAAAGCACGCCCTCTGTAGCCAGCTTTAATCCAGTAAATAAAGATCTGGTAACTTGACGCCTACATTTATTACCGTTGTTGTATGAAGGCACCAGTCCAGAGGAAATATTGTGACATTTCAAAAAGTAAAACAAACATTTGAAACGTGTGAAATGGTTCTTTTTTAGTTCATAACATATACAGAAAGATGGCCACAGATAGCGTGGACTTTTATGCACGCATGCAAAAGCTCGAGGAGACGCAACAGAATAGGTGAGGATAAACAAATTGAATCAATTGAATGATAAACAAATTAATTAATAAAGTTACTAGTTAGCCTCGGAACAAAAATATTTTAAAATTAAATTAAAATTAACTTTATTTAGTTTCACTCTGTTTTTTGCCTCTTTTTAAAAAAGAGGAAAAGCCTTTTCACCAATTCTCAATTTCTCTGGGTGCGTTCGATAAGCTTCCCTGGGTCGACCCCGCAGTGCTCACTCGGGTGAGCCCCTGACAAGCAAGAGCTAATCGAACGATCACACTCGCCCTCTCGTGGTGACGGCATGCACCTCAGGTCACCCCCAAGTGACCCACTCCACAAGAATGCTGGTCATCTCGCCACCTGACAAGCTCGCCACCAACAAAGTTGCCCCCTGCAAAGTCGCCCCCCCTACCCGGCTCGCCCCAAGTTGAAACAAAGTCGCCCCCTGGCAATGTCGCCCCCAGCCAATGTCGCCCCCCTAGCAAAGTCGCCCCGAGATGTTGTTCGGAAAATAATTAAGGCTACAATAGTTATGGTAAAAAAATATAGTTAAAACATTGGATAACTTTCAGTATGCCGCCACCACTTTTTCACTCATTTTTACAAAAAGGGATATATCAATCAGGTAAATAAGTTCCTATATTATTTTCTATCGAATGAAAAAGTGGTGGCGCCATACGGAAACTTTTCCAAAACATTTTCAGAAAAAATTCCGTATGAAGTAATGTGCTTGAAGTAAGGCGCTGACCCGGGTGAGCCCCGTCAAAGCTATTCGAACGTACCGGGGCAGACCGAGGCCGACCCAGGGAAGCTAAACGGACGCACCCTCTGTTGTACGACCCTCCCCTGTCTCAGTGTCTGTCATGTACTGCATCATGTGTATGTTGCTAAGCAAAGAAGCAATGATATATGCCTGTATTTTTAAGTCAATAGTTCATCTTCTGAAGTTCTGTTTATTAATAGTAGTGTTTGGTTTGTCTTCTCATCTTTTTCTTGTTCGGAAAGGATGTTATGCCCGCCCACCTGAGCTGTTGCCATACCTCCTTCTTGCAAGGTTACCTACCAATCTCCATGTTGATTGGTCTTTTAGCTAGATGCAATATAACATAACCCTCCTCCCGCCGTCAGGAGGAGGGTTAAAAATCTTTCACTTTCAACCTTCACACCTATCTAATCTTATCGTTACACATTTGCTGTTTGTACTTTATGATTATGAGGGCTGAAGCTTTGGCTTGAGCTTGCATGTCAAAAATGATGAAACCGCTCAAATAACTTTCTGTAAGTCTTCAGTCAAGATACATACAAGCACGTATTTCCATGTATCCACAAATTGAGCAAACTCCTTCATCAGCTTACAATGTCTCCTTGAATCTTTGTTTTTTTCAGAGAGAAGCAGAGAACTAAACTCGAGCAAGAGTTCAATGTCTATATAAAGTCAGACTCACGACTGTGAGTATATTACAGAGACTAGTCTTCTAAAGAATATTAAAACTAGATCAAACCCAAGGAGTACTGCTGGTGTATTGCTAAGCCAAACTTCATGGTCCTGCTTAGCGTGGAATTGTGTCTTTACGGTCACTGCTCTGGCAGTGTCCGCACCAAACTTCCGCATGAGCTGTGTAAGGCCAAGTAAAAAAAGATGTTTAGCGTCCCCGCCCGCTTCCTTTTTACAGGCCGCCTCCTTTTTTATTTTACTTTTTTATTTTATTTTTTTATTGGTGTATCTCAACATATGCATAAAATAACAAACCTGTGAAAGTTTGAGCTAAATCGGTCGTCGAAGTTGCAAGATAATAATGAAAGAAAAAACACCCTTGTCACACGAAGTTGTGTGCTTTCAGATGCTTGATTTCAAGACCTCAAATTCTAAATCTGAGGTCTCGAAATCAATTCATGGAAAATTACTTCTTTCTCGAAAACTACATCACTTCAGAGGGAGCCATTTCTCACAATGTTTTATACCATCAACAGCTCCCCATTACTCGTTACCAAGAAAGGTTTTATTCTAATAATTATTTTGAGTAATTACCAATAGTGTCCACTGCCTTTAAGAGCATCAAATTCAAGTTCTGGTGGTTAAGTCATCTGAGTGTGGGTTCGAATCCCGGTCGTGACACTTGTGTCCTCGAGCAAGACACTTTACTATAATTGCTTCCCTTCACCCAGAGGTACATGTAAAAATGGGTACCTGCGAGGGTAGAGGTTGATAATGCCTTTGTAAAGCCTTTGGAGTGATATGGTTGCCCATAAAAGGTTGTATACTCCCCATAAGAAAGGGTTAGACGGTTGTTGTAAAATGCGCTATATAAGAATTTGTTAATATCATTATTAACTACTTTGTTCCTAAAAGCTCCTTGGAAATCTATATATCTCCAGGGGTTACCACAAAGTATTGCTATCATTTTAATATTTCTTAAATTTGGATCTTAGTTTCAAACTGTAATTATGTAATCAGTAATATTACTATCAGTCTCACCCAGTAGTTTAAAATATCGTTATGATTTGATGACAGGAACAAAGTACGGGCTAGCAAGCTTCAGAGTTACTGGACCAAGATCTGTGAGGATGAACGGCGCAGTAAGGCTCGTAACGATCAGCTATTACGGGAATATGAGCGTGTGGACGCACATGTGGCTGCACTGTCTGCGAGAACAGATAGATTAAAACTACTCAAGGTAACTTAGACATGGATTTTCTCAATAATAATTATGGGTTTTGATATAGCGCTTGATACACACAGAAAGGGAGTCTCAAAGCGCTTCCAACATTGGGCCATTTAATTGATTCCTTAAACCATCTCAGCTCCCTGAGGAGTATACAGCCTGTGCTGCCAAATATGCGCCACTCGGCACCACATAAATCATAATTTCTGCCCTCACATGTACCCATTTACCCCTGGATGGGTGGAGAGATGGTGCAATCTGGGGGAAATCTGTGCTGTGTGGCACAGTGTATTTTGCTCAAAGTGCTGGGTAGGCCCGCCCGGTAACGCCCATTGTGGTTACAACACTTATTACTACCAATAATAATTGTATTAAGTCAAACACGAAATTTTATTGAAATTTCCTCTTTCTCATTCAGGATCAGTATGAGAAACAGATTGAGATAATGTATCCAAGCTGGCAAGAACAAGTAGAGATCAAGAGGCGTCAACAACTGCTGCAGCAACAGAAAGAACAGCAGCAGCTTGCAGAGCGAGTTCAACAGTTACATCAGCTGCAGTCAACGGGGCCAAAGCAACAGCAACAACAACACCTACCCCTCAACCAGCAACAGCAGTTTGGCCAGCAGCATCAGCAGTTATCACATCAACAGGGGAAACCTGTTCTGCAACAGCAACAGCAGCAGCAATACTTACCCCAACAGCAGCAACTACGACACCTACCCCTCAACCAGCAACAGCAGTTTGACCAGCGAGAACGGCAGTTACCGCATCAGCAGGGGTCACAAGTTCTGCAGCAGCGGCAATACCTACCCCAACAGCAGCAGCATGGCCAGTTTGCTCCCCAACTTCACATTGAGCAGGTCCCATACTCAAATCACCAGCAGCAGCAGCAGCAACCTGGGCAGGTGGGTACACAACATTTGATTTTAGTTTTAGTTTTATTAGACTTTACACTGGCATACAAATTGAAATATACAAGTCGTATATATTTTCAGCCCTAATGCTCACCCCCTAACAAGTTCAACAGGAGTACTAGAAGTAACTGCCTTTTACAGCTCAGAATTAATACAAAACGATATGCTAACTCATTTCTCCCCTCAGGTGTCTGGATTTTTAATGAACAATTGGAACGTTGATTCTTTCGTGCAGTAATACGAAGACCGTTGGGTTTTTTGTTTGTTTTATTTATATATTAGATTTGCTGTAATATTTTGTAAAATCAATCTTTTATAATTCAGCTTTTCATTTAATATGTATACTTTTTAGTTATAGACTTTTGTAAAAGTTGTAGTGTTTTTGTCTGTTTTATGATAGATAATAATTTTATGTAAATTTTGTAAATTTGTTGTATAAAAGGCCGAAATGAATTTCCCATCGTGGATAATAAAGGAAATTTTAATTTAAATTGAAGAAGTACAGTCTAGGCCCTTTAATTTCGTAATACATTTTGTAAACATGCAAAGTTTGTTTTGGGGGTAATTTGTCAAGGGATGAAGAAAATGTAACTCTTACCGCATTTATTGTTGTTTTCAGATCACAGATGCAAGCGGTGAGTATGATCGCCTCAAACGAGCAAGCCCAGGCATACCAAATATCCAGGTCCAAGCCAACACCCCACCTCAATCACGTCTGCAGGATCCCCTGTATGCAAGTCGTCAGTTTGGTTCCCTACCACAAAATCTCTCGTACGACGGCTCAACTTCAGGACCTGGTTTCCAGACAAATCTTCAAGAAGCTGCAGATGACTACGAAACCCCAAGTGGCACTAGTAGGTTTAGCACGAGACAGAACGGTTCGCTGGGTTACAGCCAACAAGGACAGAGCCCCATGGCGTACGGAGAATCTGGGCCAGTGTTGGATAATCGTCAATTGCAATATCAGAACGACGATGGTGGATATACAAAGCTCAATGCTCGTATCCAATCGACAAGACTGCCTTCAGCAGATTTATCTATCTATACTGATATTCAGCATGATGGAGCCGGAGGAAGGAGACCGACTTTCGAAACGTTCCCTCAAGCTGGCGTTCAGGCATCGTCAAACCACCCTGAAGCACCTCAGCACACACAGCCAACCCAAGCGGTGTCGAATAACAGCATGGATGCTGCATCAACCTACCCTCCGAGCCAAGCCAGCTCCATCAATCCACTGGCTCCAAGCTCTCAGCCACCAGTGACAACCCAGCCTGCGAGACTTCCACGCGGCAAATCAAGTCCAAATGTCAACCAGGCGAAGAAGACTGTCCTACCGCAGATCAACGACAGCGACGGCGAAAACGACAGCGTCGTCACCCCGCTGAATGACGACGATCTGTACGAAACACCAACCACTACCCAACCCCGTGGCGGGAATTCTCAGCTGAAGCCCATGGATATGTTGAAACCGTCCGAGCGCGCTGGATCGGCCGTCAGCGGGAAGGCGATATCCACGGCACGCACTGACCCGTTCTCCTCGGAAGAAGACGAAGATGAGGAAGATAGCGTCGCTGAGGAGGACACGGCTGCCCTGAGGAACGCCCTCCAGAAGCAGTTACATGTCAGTGGTGATGAGGCATCCAAGAGGAAACAGAACCTTTTGACGGCTGCTGATGAAAGAGTTGGAGATCAGCCGTCCAAAGCGGCAAGAGGAGAGAGCGATAGGGAGAAGGCTGCTCAACAAGTATCGAGTAAGTATCAAATCAACTGACAAATTCAAGAAAATGATCAAAACAAATGATCAACATTAATCAACTATTGCATTACAGGTGGATTTAATTTAATTCAATTGATTTTTCATTTATTTTATTTATTTTCCCAAACTTAATAATTTTTGTAAGCGCTGTGATTTAGTTTTCTAAGTAGAGCGTATTTAAATGCTGTTTTTATTACTATTATTATGTGTGAAACCAAATTTTCGTTTCTTTCATAAATTATGATTAGTAATTTCAGCTGTATAAATCACTGCTTACAAAAGCAAAAGTTCTTATAGATAATAATAATAACATTTGAACACATCCTATAGATGTGCTGTGTGATGTATTCCAAAGAACCCGGTACGCTTTGAGAAGGGGTTTGCCCCAGGGATTCTGTAATAACTGGCTGTACACTGCTGTACACTGCACCGCATCACTTGTAAACCCTTACAATAGCCAAATGTGTTTCATAATTCAAACATAGCTTCTTCATATTCTGTTGTATAAATATCCTTTACATGAGATAAAGTGATATGTTGTATTATTATTATTGTTGTTAAGTAGGGTTTGAAATTTAGAATCAGGTGTGAGGTTTGGGGTAGCACCATGTGTACATTTCTTTTGAGTAGTGTTCATGGTGTTGGTTCTGAAAAGAACCGGTGCTTGGCAACTCCAGGGCTGTGTGCTTAATTTTTGAAAGGGCAAGGGCACCAAGGCATTTTCTCCTTGGTAAAGGGCACCCTATGATGTAATTGCAAATTTGTACTGGAGCATTTCAAGTGCACCAAGGCAATGACCAGGGGGCATGGAGGCAATCGCCTCCGTTGCCTCCGGGAAGTATCAGGCCTGGCAACTCACTGTTTCGACCAGTAGGCCTATGCTCTGATCTTCTTTGTTATAGTGGTTGTAAAAAATTGTTAAGTTTTGTTGTTATGTGGTATGGAGCTCTGTCTCCGCTGAGGATGACTCGCACAAAATAACTTCACTTGATCCTCGTTGTTTGCAGTAGCAAAGCCGAGACAGATGCAAGAGTCCAAAGTACAATCTCAACTAGACGAGAGAGATTCTGCAAGTGATAGTGATGATGAGATTGGCAGTGATATGAGCTTGCCTCTCAGTGATGAGGATGAGACGGGGCCGAGGAGCGGGAGCAAAAAGATGGCCGCCGAGAAGACACCAGCATCTAACGAGATGTCCCAGGAGGCGAGGTCAGTGGATAGAGTTATTCTAGAGTAGTGGCAGTAGAAGCTATGTACAGATATATGTCACTCTACTTAGCTGTCTCAACATCGGCAGGAGCCCCCTACATAAAACCATATAACCTGTCACTAACCTTTAGCAGTGCAGAAGAATGCCTTTTCTCGAGTGGGATGCCTCTGATATGGGTCTTGAGTGGTCCTTTAACACTGTTATACATAGAGGATTGTGTTGAACAAAAATCTCAAGTGGTCACTGCAAAATGTTGTACATTTTAGGTGAATTGGCAAAGAACTGAAGATGACGAATGAGGGGACAATACCAATTTTCTAAGTGGGCAATTGTTATTCTCATTGAGTTGTGCTACATCACTCTTTACATTCTACTATGTAAGTGGAAATGACGTCAACATCTTACTTTCAAAGGCCTCCTCAAGACGTTTCTTTTTCCCCACCCATCCTAGTTTGTTTGTTTTTCTTTTGTTTTGTTGTCATAGTCTCATGTAAAGCGCTCTGTTCTCCGTAGAGCGCTATATAAATGTTTCATATTATTATTATTATTATTATTATTATTATTATTACTTTCAGATCCAAACCAAAGGCCTCCACCCTGATGGTGACGGAGCAAGGATTCTGGCGACTAGTATCGGCCGTGGAGCAAGAGATCGATCAGTCCGATAATATTGAGAAGATTTACAACCAGCCTGAAAGCACCCAAGCCATCAAGACAGAGATCGCCAAGTAAGCACCAGCCGTCGATTTCACAAAACTCTTCCTAACTTAAGACTAATCTTAGGACAAGTCCCAACCCTGCACTGTAGCATGCAGACCTTAAGATTAATCCTAAGTTAGGACGAGTTACTCGTCCTAACTCGAGATAAGACTTGAGTCCTAACTCTTTGTGAAATCAACGGCAGGGCCCATTTTCATTAACCCTGTAAAGCACAAAAACTTGCTTTTAGCAGCCAACATTTCTTTAAGTTTACATTGTTCCCCACTCATTTTTCACTTAACAGAGAAATTTGCTAAGCAGTATTATCTTCTTTAAAAGGGCTTTATAAAATTGGGCCCAGGAGACAATCATAGAGCTGCCTAGGCAGATATATTGCTTAAAATGTTTCTGCTAAGCAGAAATGAGCAGATTACCAGTCACAATCGTTACATCTGACATGATAGTTAAAATAATTTTATGCTCGGCTACTTTTTGTGCTTCAGCAGCTCTATAAAATTGGGCCTTTAGACCTGCTTAAGCAGCACCGGTCTCAAGCTCTGGTGTTTCTGATCAGCAAAGTGTGGGTTTGAGTCCCAGTCGTGACACTTTTGTCCTTGAGCAATGTAGTGCATTTAAAAGAATCCAGAGCACTTCTTATTGTCAAAATAAGGAGACAGCCAACATAGGGCTACTAGGTAGCTCAATTTGTGGACCACCGGTACGATATCCGGAGGCGTTGGTTCAAATCCCTCTCCAGTCAATTTTTATTTGTTCAACCTCAGAGCACTGTTTTATGACTTTGTTTTGCAGGACAGTAAACAATAATGGCAGCCTGGATCATCTAGACCCCAATGCCATCAGTATGGTGGTGCTGCAGCAGTTGCAGCAGATTGTACTAACCTTACCCGGAGGATGTCTGCTCTCTGATAAACTACTAGACACCAACAGGACCATCACCGAAGTCACTGTCAGGTATTAACCATTCCATGGTTTTTCTTGGCAGGCAAAATATGCTAATTTTTGTAATTTCAATCTCCTTCAAGTCAATGTTTTTCAGTTAGCATTTAAACAACTTCTTCAAACGTGTTCCTGATCAGGGCTTGAGTTTTACACTGGACCTTCAGGCTCAAAGGCCAGTAGTTTTGGTAAACTTATTCCTGTAGATGTTTTTTTTTACAGAGCTTGGGAAAATACTGAGTATACAGTGCTTAAAGACAATGGACACCATTGGTAATTGTCAAAGACCAGTGTTCTCACTTGGTGTATACCATCATCAGCATAAAATAACAAGCCTGTGAAAATTTGGGCTCAATTGGTCATCAAAGTTGCGAGAAAATGATGAAAGAAAAAACACCCTTGTTGGACGAATTTGTGTGCTTTCAGATAGGAAATTAAGGTAGAAGTCTTTTAATATTTTAGTGAGAAATTACCTCTTTCTCAAAAACTACATTACTTCAGAGGGAGTTGTTTCCCATAATGTTTTATACTATCAACAGCTCTCCAACGCTCGTTACCAAGTCAGTTTTTAAGTTAATATTTGTTTCGAGTAATTACCAAACGTGTACCTTTCCTTTAATACACATCAGTGTAAAAACCAAAAAGTACTTATAAACTTGTATTTCCTTTTCTCCAATGCATTTTGTTTGAAAAAGCCTTTGGAGCGCTACAGTTTCCCAGGTTGTATACTCCCCAGTGAGCTGAGAAAGATTACAGGAATGTTGTTGGCCCAATGACCAGGGCACTAATGTTAAGCTCATTGAGACGCCATTTTAAAATGCGCTATATAAGAGTATTATTATCTTTGACTTTCTTGTCAATTTTAGGTCATTTCTTTATTCCTCGGCGCTGGGTTTCTGGGATAAACTTCTCCAGCATCTGGTGCTGCTTATGAGGAAAGGCGTGATGGACGCAGAGGATGTTGCCAACATGGTGGCTCCGCTCCTCATTAGTGATGACTCCACCATGGCTGATAAGGTCAGGAAATAGGCCTATGATTTTGTTTGAGATGGTTCTTTTTCTTGACTTTTGGTCTCTGTTCGTAAGGCAACCATATTTGTAAGGCAACACTTTGAATCAGCTGGTCAAACCACAGAGCGCTCAGCGTAGTGAATTGTCATTTGGGTTGCAATCAGCAGGCATGCAACTCTTCCGCGTTTCCGCGGAGTTCCGCATTGTTTTTCTGATTTTTTTTTTATAGCCTAATATATGCCTGGCATTAACAGTGTACAACTACAATCATGTAAAATAAGCCTAGTACATGCTAACAATGCACCTTAGAGCATAATAAACCTCAACATTTTCTAGGGTACCATTGTGGGTATCATGTCCCGTGGCGTTTCGGCTGCCTCGCTCCGCACTTGCGTTGTGCCTTTGAAAATTTTCCTTTTTTTTTTTTTTAAACGGGAAGTTGCATGCCTAAATCAGTGCATCAGAGAACAGTGTGCTTTTCAGCAAGCAATAACATGTCCTTCATAGAATCGTTGTCTGTCGGAAATCCAACAAAAATTTCAGAGAATTGTTATCCAACTACCTGTCCAGGATTACTTTTGACAAAGAGCACCCTAACTGATTATGAAGTTCAAACTAGAACCATTTTTTAAAAATATTTCCCTCGGAAATGAAGTCATATTCAAGAAAACTGTATCTAAAAACAACCTTGAAAAAGTTTGGTTGTTAACCAAAATTAAGGCACAACACTGACATCTCATTTGCACATGAGTTTTTATTTTGTTCGCCCGCGCTCTTACTTGGACAGCACGTGCACCAACCTCACAGTGCATTATATTCATACCATGAAGTCTGCACTTTACTTGGAAGAAGAAGAAGTGTGTTTGCATGCTGAAAATTGTGCATGGTTTTCAACTGCTTCTCTCTCCTGACTCACACATTTGATTAAGCTCCCATTTTCACAGCTATGTTAATTCATCTACCTGGTTGACCACACAAAACTTGAACAATGGCGGCGACTATTTATATGTAGTCAGCTCTACTAATCCTGTATAACATAATTAACCAAACAGAGTTTTATGTTTTTTTGTTGAGTTTTCTCTTAAGGTGATAATTTTGCGTATTTATTTATTTATTTATTTATTTATTTCCTTTATTTACCCAGGGTGAGCCAAATCAGTAAAAAAAAACTGGTTTCCATTTGGGCCCTGCGAACAAACTAACATGTTAAAAGTAAACAAAAATCACATGATAAAATTACGATATAAAAATTACATTATTATTTAAGAATGTTACGGAAACTTAAAAGCAATATAAACAAAAAATAAGAGTAAAAAAATATTACAAGAGTAAATTTTGTAAACTGTACATGCAGACCAATGTGAAATTTTGCTCAATTATTTGTCCAACTTCAGGCAGTGGATGTGTTGATAACGATCTTGCAAGAGCAGGAGCAGCTAGAAGACAGCCAGCTCGATGATACCTACTCAACTCTACCCTCTGCCTCGGCCACGCCTGCTCATCTTAGCATGCCACAAGAGGGCGCTACCAACCAACCCCAGGTACCACCTATAGGTGAGTTATAAAATGTAACACTTTGAACCTTGAGTTAGTTTTGGACAGTGACACCCTGACCCTGATTTATATTGCCATATAATAGGCCTGGAATTTTGTCATTTTTAGGGCAAGGCCACCTCGACCTTCGATAGGTGCAAATTTTGAAGGGCACCAAGGCCAAACAAAAAGGGCACGGCAAACTTGGCCTGATGTTTGGTTTTTTTCAAGGGGCATCACGGCCACTTGAAGGGCAACGACAGCAATGGCCGTCGTGGTAGACGTGAAATTCCAGCCCTGATATAATAGCAAATTTTCAACTTTACCTGTATTGTACTAATATACTATGTATCTCTATCTCTGATGTAAAAACCAATACCTGTCTTTATCGGCAAGGGACCAGGCTACCTCTGAGCTTTATTGAATTCTGTTTCCTTGAATTTTCAGTTCCACGCCTAGATCTCGGAGGTACAGGTGACCACAAAACTCCAGAGATTGAAACTGACCGAGTTAGTCATGACAGTTTCTTTGATGAGCCTTCCGTTCCATTAACAGGTAACTATTACTAGCTCTGAAAAAAAAATGGGATGTTTTCTTTTTCTTATTGAGTCCACTTCAAAATCAGCTAGCTGCTCAGCTGAAGCTTGACATATTCCTCTGCATCTTCATTTTGCATTGCAAGATCAGGTTACCAGCCAAAAATCCATAAAACTGTTTTTTTTTTCATTCAGCAAAAGAATTTGCTTAGCATTATTTTCTGCTGTAACCCCTACATCCTCTCCGAGACCTTGTAGCCCTTCGTTCTTCTTCACTTTCATCAGCTACCTGACACCTTGACTCTTATTCTATCGCTCATTGCCAGGATTCCCTTGGGCCCTTCACCATGACACGCTTTGGCGTTCGTGCTTTTTCAGTCATAGCTCCAACACTTTGGAGCTACCCACTCTCATTCAAGCAGCTCCTTCATTGGACACTTAAAAATAATTACTTAAAACCCATCTGTTTTGTCAATCTAGTTATAGCGCTTAGAAACTCTATATATCAAATTATTATTATTATGTTGAGAATCACCTCGGCTCTTGCTGCTACAATGACAAAGATTGTTTCTCGTGCAGAAACCATAGCCTACCAGCAGATGATGCAGAGCTCTCAGGGGTCGGCTAAGCTTAAAGATCTGGATGGTCTGGGAGACAGCGAAGAGGGGGATGAGGAGGATTCATCTGAAGATGAAGAAGATGATGAGATTGAGAAGGCTACCAGACTTTCTCCTGAGACCCCTCCTTCATCCAGAAACAAGTACGTTCAGAGACAAATTCGCTTTTGAATTTAACTTAGTTTTCCCTTTACTTAGTTTTCCCTTTACTCATATTTTGAATAGATCATTTCAAGAAGGGAATGTTGTAAAAGGCACTGGATACCTTTGGTAATTGTCAAAGACCAGTATTCTCACTTGATGTATCCCAACATATGCATAAAATAACAAATCTGTGAAAAATTTTGACTCAATTGGTCAGCAAAGGAAGAGATTAATGGGGAAAAAAAACATTGTTGCACAAATTTGTGTGCTTTCAGATTTCTAATAAAAGGCTTCAGGCCTCAAGTCTTTTAATATTTGAGTAAGAAATTACCTCTTTCTCAAAAACTACATTCTTTCAGAGGGAGTCTTTTCTTACAATGTTTTAAACTATCAACAGCTGTCCGTTGCTCGTCACCAAGTAAGATTTAATAAGTAATTACCAATAGTGTCCAATACCTTTAAAACAAATTATATTCTTTATCCCTGATAACATCTATTAAATGTTTACTTGTGTTTTTGAAAAAATTGCTTGACAGGAGGAGGAGAAATGTCTTATCATCGTTTGGAGGAAGCAATAGTTTGGGTCTTAGCTACGGGGATGATGATGATGAAGATGGGGATGAGGCAAAACAAGATGGTGGAGAAACCAAACGATCTGAGCAGATGTCGGATCTGATCAGTTCCCCGTCGCCGTCTCCTAGTCCTAAAGGATCGGGATATGTCCCCTCCGCCATGGAACAAAGGTTTGACAACATTTTTCCTTTCTCTCAAACTGGTTCAAACTATCCCTTTTAAAAACATTTCTTTTTTCTGTGACTATAAAACACATACTATTTGTAGATCATTGTTTATTAATTTTGGTTTTACCCATATGCACTGATGTGTGTTGGCACTGTATACTCAGTACTTTCCCCCGAGTTCTGTGAAAAAATCACAGGCATGTTACTCCGATGGGATTCGAACCAACGACCTTTGCAATTCCAGAGCAGTGTCTTACCAAATAGACCAACAAGATTGCCCTGAAGCTAGAGGCAATCCTCAAGTTTAGCAGGGTACCACAATGCTTTAATAGATCATTTTTGGTAAAATTTAATACTTGTTGGGCTGAACAAAGAAAAATTTACTAGAACAGGATGTGCCGTCTCCCTACTTTGTCAATATCTTCGCGTCAGTATCTGTGTCACATAATTGTACATTTTTTGCGATCTTGATGGTTTCTCTCACTGACTCAATGTTGCCCTACAGCATGAAGTCTACCGGCCGCAGTGACCCCTTACAGAGGTCAGCAGCCTTCTGGGGTGAAGAGTCGGACATGGAGGAATCAGAGATGAGTGTGCCCATGGGAACGCTGAAATCAGATGACTTGAAAGATGATTTCGATTTCTACGACTGAGCGATGCAAGGAGACTACAGTCCCGTTTGCTGTGCTGCAAGAGTCGGATCCTGTGTGACATGGGTTTATGAATTTGTGGTACAAGAACTTCTGCATTGGGACTCAAGCCCCGGTATGGCTCCAAACCCTGAGGAAACCTGTCAACTAATAGTTGACTTGGTATTGTAGAGCGCATGTATCTACCACCAGCAAGGTTGGCAAGGTGCTTGATCAAAGAGAAACATTTGTAAGACGTTTTGAAATTTTTGAGTTATGAGACAAATTTATGTAGCACCTTTGTACTGTTGTAGGGGGTTTGCAAAGTGCTGTGTTGCACTCAGCAGTCACTGACAGAAACACCGCAGCAAACCCCTTTACTTGGTGTACTTACTGACAAGTGAAACTGGGTTCTTTTATGTGCACAGTACATGGGTCCTACGGCTTTCTTCCCTCCCGAAGGATGAAGCAATTGTGGTAAAGTTTTTGTCAATTTATTTTGATTGGCCTATAAAGTTTGCAGACTGATTTCAATACAAGGTTTAAGTTTGATATGAAAGATTTTTATACAGTACTATATTGATAATCAGGGTCCACTTTTTATCATTTTAATTTTGGAGAGCTTGAGTGGGGGAGGAGAAAGGGGGAAGTCACAAGGCCCCCCCCTTCACCTTGTGCACACAACACTGGACTTGATTGGATGCACTTGAGGTTAGGGTTGATCAAGAGAATATTATATGTAAAAATGTGTGAACTGTATACCTTGAATAATTATGTGTGTCTAAATTAAATGAGTCAACGAACAAAGAACATTTCACAGAAAACTTGTTTGAATTTGAAGACAAATTATTTGGATGTTTATTTGTCTATGTACAGACTTTACACATCATGATTTGAGACAGAAATATCCCTAATCCACCGTCCACTCAAAGACAGTAAACCCCCAAACCCACACTATAAGGTGACATCGTGGTCAAGTGGTTAGCCTGCAGAACTTGCAATCACAAGGTTGTGGGTTTGAATCCCCCAACTAACTGCTGATTTCACAATGACTAGAATAAGTATTGTCGTCTAGTTAATGAATCACAATTTCTTGATTTGTACAATTCATAATCATAGATGTTAAACCAATGTTTGTACAGAGAGAGATTGGCTGTTGCCAGCTTGGTGTTTATATCCCTTGTGGGAGATTGCCGAGTTCCCTTGATGGGAAGATCATTCAAACAAACAACAAACATCTATATAATACTCTGTGAAAGTAAGATCAAATTCCCACTCTGAAATTTTGATCCAAATCCCACTATGTCAAAGTGAAATCCCAAGTCCCAATCAAACACAGTTAGATCCCAATCTCACCCAGAGATTATAGACTAATCCACAAAGTTTATCACCTACATATCCACAATAATATAAAAACCAGAAATTAATTGCAGAGTGGTTAGGTAGATGCAATAACGAGTCAACAACTTTGAAATGGTGAGTAAACCACCCTTTCTTTTCACATTCATCATGTACAAAGAGATTTTATACATCGGGCCTTTCCCAAACCTATCTTTCTGCTGGTGACCGTTGTTTTGCTAGTGCAGTCAAATTGTCTCGATCGCTGATCAATACATTTTTGCTCTTGCACATTTTTCTGCTATACATGTAGTACACACAGAAATTAGCTCCCAGGCAATCAGCTTGATGAAATTGGAAATTGGGCTATGGTTGACTGTGATACGTAACCACTGTACTTCCCCACAATGTTCATGTCTTGTGTAATAAGGAGACGGTTCCACTGGTGCTCTGTAATTTACCAGCCTCTGTGCTTTTTCTCAGCAGGGATTCTTGTAACTTCTTTATTCTGTTGTCAATCTCATGGATGCCGATGTCTGCCATGACATCGGATTCGTGACTGTCGACTCGCTGACACTTCAACATAGATTGCTATCAATCAAATAGGCAAGAGAGAAAATAAGTAAACTTCTTGATATTTTAGTAATTATTATGGGAAAGCCTCCATTAAAGAAGGAGGCCACGATAAAACATCCTTTGCATTTTCACTGATTATGCTTTACATGGAATCAGGCCAATACACAAGTCATCGTGTGGGAGCCCACTCACGGCAAGACCCACCAAGACCATGCTCAAGACCCTGATTGAAGACGCAGGAGTAAGTAGTCAACAAGGAGGAGCTAATCAGCTCTACGCAAGAGTTGTGTGGCGTGTCAGACATCAAGCCCGACTCAAACATGCGGCAACGCGACAATTTGGGTCGACTGAGTGAGTGAGTGAAATACACAATCTGAGAAGCATTACCGACAGTAATGGTTCTCAGATCCAAATTTGTTGGGATAGAAACTGGTATCTTTTTACATAACCACATTGCTTCAAAGTGAAACGTTTCTCAAAATGCTTTCTCAAGCTGCTGTAGGCTTCTAAACAATTTTTTTTGTATTGCCACTTGTTTTAAGAGTGATTTCATATAGCTTCCCTTTTATTACACATTGGTGTATGGGTAAAACAGTGACAATATTCTTTATCAGTGATGCAAATTAAACATAGGATAGTTTGTTGTTCCACCAAAAAGCAGCGAAATTGGAAAAATTGTTTGGTGCGTACTTACCGTAGCAGCATCAAAGTACTCCGGTGACAATCCCTCCAGGTGTAGAATCCGGCTCTCCAATTCTTTCAGTCTCTGGTAGACTCCCGATCGAGGGACCTCACCTAGATTTCACAACAAGAGATAATTGACACAGACAAACAATAACGACTAAAAGAGGTAACCCAAGGCGTGTGACCGAGCGGTCTTGGCGTATTGGTTTAAAATTCTTGTGTCTAATAAGTCATCAGGGTGTTGGTTTGAATCCAGCAAAAGAAAGATTAAAGATTTAGCAGAGGTTTAAACCCTGCAACAAGATATGGACATGGACAATCAGCAAACAGGTAACCCAATGCAGTGCAAGGTGTGCCGTGACCGAGCAGTCTTGACGCATCAAACTGAAATTCTTGTAGGGTTGTGGGTTCAAATCCCAGCAAAGGGAAGATCAAAGATCTAGCAAAGGTTTATACCCTGCATCAAGATAATGGACTCGGACAAGCAACAACAGGAGGTAACCCAATGCAGTGCAAGGTGTGTCGTGGCCGAGTGGTCTTGGCACATTCGACTGGAACTTTTGTGGCTAAGTCATTGGGGTGTTGGTTCGAATCCCAGCCAAGAGAAGATCAAATACCACAGGGCTTAAACTGTTTACTTGACCTGAACTTTTTTAATAAGACCAAATCAAAGTTCTAAAAACTTAATGACACGTACATCAGGCTAGTGTTACATACATACATACATCAGGCATTTTTATAGCGCCACAAATATATTGGAACACTTTACAAAAGTGTTAAGGGTGAGGCCTGGAATCCTACCTTGAGCGAGTTTGAGGTGTGACTCCATATTATGCAACCTCTCCTCTATACCCTGCTGGGTGCTCATGCGGGTCAAACAGCGTCTGGCCCTACTGCTGGGTGACCGGCCTGCCATCGGGCGATAGGACACCATTGTTGGTCTTGTCTGTGGTCCATGAACGTTGACGACCCGGGATACTGAAACAAAAAAGATTGGAGAAGAGATGATTTAGGAGTTGAACCACTTGGCTAGTCCCCTCAACCAAGCGTCAACACCAAACAAGTCCAGCCTAGGCTTGATATACCATCTAGCCACAGTTCACTCTTTTTTTAAATTTGGTCGGGTAACCCCAAAATAAAATGTCTTAGCTTTAAATAAAAAAGTCCTACACTTTTTCTAAGCATAATTTTGGTGAAGAAAAACAAAAGAGTTGGTAGATTTGCAAACTTGTTCTAAAAATGTGAAGGAAAACAGGGAGTCAAATGTCAGGTTCTCCTCTAGTCTAGTCTTAGTGCAGTTCTACCCTTATAACAAATGTGTCATACGCACTGAAAACTCCTGAAGGCTTCTTGAGTGTGATTCAAACCCATGACCCCCAAATTCTCTGTTCAGGTGGTTAGTATTAAGTTTTTTTTCTGGAAGAAATAAAGATCAACAACTGCTGCACAGTAGGTGTAGTGTACAAAGCCTTTGCGTACCATGCAAAACAATGAAATAAATCTAGTGTGATTTAATTTACCCTTGACGTGACTTTTGTAGCCAGCTCTGGGTATGAAGATGGCATCAGTGCGCGCACAGCTGTTAAGCTGATGGTGATGTTTGGATGTCACTGGGACAGAGTAGAACTCTCGTCTGTTGATATCATCAACTTCCAGCTGTTTCTTCTCCATGAAGGATCGGATTCGTCTCTCAATCTTAAAAATGAATAAAAAAAGTTTCAGATAGAGACAGCATGTCTTTGTTTTAATAGGTTGTTTTAACACTTGTGTCCTTCAGCAAGGCACTTTACTATAGATGCTTCATTCTTATGGTGGTACATAATGTATGTAGGTTCGGTGCATTGTGTCTGGCATGTATAAGAACCCAGTTACACTTAGTGTTAAGAGAAGGGGTTTGGCAAGGTGTTTCTGGTTTTCGGTCCCTTCCTGACTGCGTGGGTTTTCCCTGGAATAATTCTCTGCGTTTTTTCTCCCAATTCTAAAACTTAAACTTCCTTCCTTGTTTTCTCTCCATTGGGTTCTTGGCTAGTACAATGATTGTACTCGCTTTTCTGAGAAGTCTTTGGCTTCACAAGCAGAATAAATGAAAATTAAATCTACCAATACTAATGAACATAAAGCAGGCTTGGATATATGCTTCGTTTTTGAAAGAGAAGGGGCACCAAGGCATTTTCTCCTAGGTAAAGGGCACCCTAAAAAGGTAATGCAAGTCTACTGGAGCATTTCAAGGGCACCAATGCCAGGGGGCATGGAGGCAAGGTGTTAAGGTCTTGTGGAGGATGCATGCCAGTGCTCCAGTCTCAGCCGTGCAATGATGATAATGATAAACAACAACATGCCTACCTCTGCATTGGATGCACTAATCTGCACCACCGATGGATCTACTGTGATGGATGGCTTCTGATCTTCATCCTTAATTGCTTGAGATGTTGTAGAATCCATGGATCCTGGGGTGGCCTCTTCCTCCTCATCTGTCATCTGGTCATGAACCAAAGTCTGTTAAAAAGGGAAAAAAATCAAATTAATGCCTTAAGTAGATGGGATATAGAATATTTGGTGAATATAGACCGCTAGCCTGGAACTACCTGGAGGCCACAGCCTATGTTGCCCTGGTCTTGGCCTTGGTGCCCCTTTAAAAGTTTCCCATAAACCCTAGACTTTGAGATTCACCCGTAAAAATGCACCTTGCAAAATGAAGTGGCCTTGCCCTTTCAAAGGTAAGATTCCAGAGACCTCTTGCATTTATGACAGCACAAGCTCAGAAAGTAACCTTGCACGGAGGTCAAAGGAAGACACAGGGGCCTACATCATTGACTGAAAGTTTTGCTAGAATGTCCAAAGTTGCCAGATTTAAGGATTCGCGAGTTTGTCAAAAAATGGGCTCAGCCAGACTGTCAAAATCGAATCTCTTAAACCTCTTTGTCTCTGTGATGTACATGTATCACCCCCTCAGACTTAAAATCTGATTAAACTGTGATAAAAACATTAACAAACAAACAAACATACAACTATGCTAGAGTAAGGGTTTGATTCTTGAACCCACCTGTAAGGACGATATGAGCTTTTTCAAATGTGTGTTGAGTTGTGATGCATTGATTGTGCAGATGGCAGAAGGATCCACTGTCAGCGAAACGCTACAGGAAAGGTTTGTCTGAGGAGAAAATTCAAAATAAATTACCAGGTTTTAAAACATTAATTCAGCATTTATGGCGTGTCGTGGCCGAGCGGTCTAGTGCATCGGATTGATGGCTGCTGAACCATTGGAGTGTCGGTTCGAATCCTGATCATGACACTTGGGGGCACAAGCATTCTTGATGAACTGTCTCAACTCCTTAGGATTATGCACCACCGGCAACCTATGTTACAGATAGTACCATAATAGACGCGCACCGGATGCTCATCACATCAAGAATCTTCACCTCCGCAGGTACCCATCTACTCCTTGGTGATGACGAGAAGCAATTGTAGTAATATATGTCTTCCTCACGCCCATCAAATCCTACATTAACAAAAGTGTATTCCCCACAACATTGTTGTAAATTTAGGTCATTGGTTAGTAAGTAAATACAAAGTTGTTGGGGTGGGTACATGTAGTTGTAACAGCCTCTAGAGTCAGGGACCTTTTACAGACAAGACCAATGGCAATAAACTAAGTCCAAGTCTACAGAATGAAAAAGAATGTTGTTGTCTGTAAAACAAACACTAAATAACACCTTCGCATAAAATTAAAAAGCACACATAACAGTGACATAGGCCCAATATAAGCAAACAAAGGAAAACAAAACGGTGGTAGGCCTATATTAAAATTGTTTATTTATGTATTGTTTTGTTGTTTGTTAATGCAATTGCCAGTTGGTGACAGCTGGGGCCAACATAAATACAAAATACCACAACAAAGATGCATCAATTTGTCTGTAAATTAGATCTGTGCCTTTCTAGCGTTCAAAATAGAAACAGCTGTTGAGTCAAAATTGGAGTATTCATTAGTTTGCAGGCGAGAATTGGATTTCTAGGAATGAAAACAGAAATCAATAAAATTTCCAATTTCAGTTTCACATTTATTTTTACCTCGGTTAAAAAGTTCTGCAAACACGTTAAAATACTTCGAACATTGTCATCGAGATCCATTGTGCTTCCTTTGTTTAAGACGTGTTGATATTTTGTACACAGATGAGTAGATTATATAATGTAGCTTGTAAACGTTTTAGTACAACTGCACCGAGAGCCGAGCCGTGGTGAACGAAAGGATGTCCGCCGTTGTTTTGGTCCAAGTCACGGCATCAGAATTCAGAATGTACGGTCATCGCGGTTCTCGATTGCACCAGACTAATGAGGTTTAAAACAAATACATGTTTAGCGTAACATAACCGACCCTAAAATGGCAGGTGATATTTGTTTTCTCTATTTTTTATTTTACTTAAAAGAACAAAGTTTTGTATAAAACTGTACAAAAGAATACTATCAAAAGACAAGCTGAATATAAATGGTGAAAAATAATAATTTAAATGGAAAAAAATTCCCGTGGGTTAAAATAAAAAAGACATACTGGCATTTTTGGCGTTATTACGGTAACATAAAATATATTTTAAAGGCCTATTATGACCTTTGCGGGTCAAAAGATTTTGTACACTTTATTATTTTATATCCAATTGTTGACATTTGTAATATTCTTTGGATCGTTATTTTGATAACCAAAAATAACAAACGCCTGCGACAAACTCAAGGTTATGATCAAAAGTAATATTTGTGTTCACAAAAAAGAAAGATGAATATGGTGAATACTAATTAGGGTCAATTCATGAATTATTCATCAGCCAGACTTCAAATTTAAACTGCTGGTTAAGCCATACAAAATCGTCTGGGATCCATACAAGCTCCGTGTTGGCAACTTCGTTGGCAATTTTTACGTGGATTTTATTTTAGACGTGGAGGCGTTTTTTAATGTGTCACGATATTCTCTTTAAAAAAGTGTTTAAAATGAACTTGTAATTAAGGATTTTGAGGTGAAAAGAGAAGCCTAAACATGGCTTGGTTTGGAGACTTAAAGAATATTACCGGGAATTTGACTGGGCAGTTATCGAATGCGGCGAACACAGCTGCGAGTTTCACCCGTGATGTGTTGGCTGAAGGGACCGAGGAAGTCAGTGGTGAGTCAGTGCTGTGTGATTGATCATATCCCCGGTGAAATGACTCGATAGACGGGCCGGCTTCTCTGATAAAGAAGATACACCGGCCTGCTATTATTTCTACCTTAGAACCCACTTTAATTAGAACACTACGTACTACTGAAAACACTACTATGATTAATAATAATAATAAACAAGCTTGCAGATGAAAAGTTTTATTACCATGTTGAATTAATTAAAAACAAACACATTGACATTCTGGTTTATTTATTTGACAATCTAGCCAAGCAAGTGTGGGCTGGAGTTTTTGTATGATTGAAATACTTTATAAAATGTATCACAGTTCCTATACCAAATCTGTTGCACTTGATGTTTTTGTTTATAAATAAATAAATACTATCCAATCCAACTCCAAGTTGCTCACTGTTATTTATGTGTTTATTTTAAAATTTAAATTATGATTCTTTTGTTTTGTCTGTTCATTTACCCCCTTTTTTTTTGGGGGGGGGAGGGGGCTTTTTGGTAAGACTGATTTTGGGGGTTCGGAGTCTGTGTTATTTGTCATGGATAATTTTTTTTTAATTTTTCCTGCCTGCTCTTTAATTTATTGAATTTCCATTTTAAAAAAAGGGTATTTACTATAATAATATAATAATAATTAATGTTGTGTGTGTTTTTTTTGGATAATTTTATTAATTATTCATTATTCATTATTGTTTACAGAATTTTGGTGAATTATTTATCACTCTTTATTTTGCAACTACTTGGATGACGAAGGCAGTTGTCTTCTTAAATCTTAATGATATGGCGTGTCATTGCCAAGCAGATAAGAACACCAGACACAAGCTCTGGTGTTGCCGGTCAGCAGAGTTCGGGTTTGAGTCTCGGTCATGACACTTGTGTCCTTATTAATATTAGCAAGGCACTTAACCATTATTGCAACATCATTCTGATGGGACGTAAAGTCGTGGCACCGTGTATTGTGTTAATGCGCCTAAAATTGATCTCATACTTCAAAACATTGCTCTGCATACCTTGCAGGAGAAGTACTACCTGCTCATTTCACTAGCCTGTCAGCTTTTTCACTGCAGGGCATATTTTAAGATTTGTATGTAGGGATGGGACTTTGACAACAAATAAGCTTACTCAGCAATGAGCTAGCTATATTACACTGTAGCAGGTCCCCTGGTGTATTAAGTGGCATCTGGCAAGTGGACAACCGTTAATGGATTTAACTTGTGTATTTTCAGATCAAGGCACGGAGCTGAAGATTGCAGAAAGCAAGATCAGAGAATTAGAAGGACTCATCGTTGCCCAACGATCCGAGGTACAGATTTTCAGTTCTGTCTTTTTTAGTTGGTTTGTTTTTCACAGGATGGAAGTCAGCTTTTGTGATTGCTATGATATACAAGGAACGAGACAGAGATTGTGGCAGTGTGGTGGTAATCAAAGGACAGTTTTAACCCTAGCAGATTCTTCTGAAGTCTCTCGAAGCAACAAAACCTTCAGCCTTCGGGAATGAATCTGCTTTGTAGGGTCTAAACTTCAGGCCCTTAACTATTTTTTTGCATACCATATTATATTTCATTTTGGTTGTTAAGAAATTTATTCTATTTTCTCTGTGTATTAGAATGAACGGCTGAATGAGTTGAACCATGAGTTGACTGAAAAGGCTGAGGCATCGGAGCTGCAGATAAATACCATCTCACAGCAGTATCGGAATGTGCTACAAGAAAAACATGTAGGAAGAATGAACTATACACCATTTGACTGTTGTGTGTGACCACATGATATGCAGACTAGCAATGTACGCTCCATTAAGCTCCGCCCCATTGCGTATTGACCAATCACAATGCAACGAAGGTCCGACACTAAGGTCCGACATGCGTGCACGTATGCTTGGCGCGCGCGGCAGAGTTGTGCAGAAAGGCATTGGAGAGCCCCACGTGTTCTTGCTCACACGTGCGTCGTGGGCGGAGTCTACTGGATCGGTCTATTGAACAGCCAGACAGTAGGAGGGTTCACTGTGTGTACTGTGTAGATGCATTCTGACACTAAATGATAAATTGCAAGCTGGCATAGATTATCTATCACTCACTTGATCGGCCAACCAGTAGGAGCATTGACTGTTTTGTGGGACCACATGATATATATTGCAGGCTGGCATAGTATATGTTCTTTCGTTCATTGGAAACCATAGTTGAGTGTATTGAATGGTTAGACAGTAGGAGGGTCCACTGTGTACTGTTTAGATGCATTCATCACATGATAAATGCAGGCTCTGGCTGACATAGGTTATCTATCATTCACAACCACCCATAAAAACGGTTAAATTTGCGTCTGGGATAAAGAATATAAACTTTGGTTTTTACCCATACACCGATGTGTGTTAGCACTGTTTAGTCAGTGCTTTCCCACGTCCTGTGAACAAATATCACAGGCAAATTACTCGGGTGGGATTCGAACCCACGACCCTTGTGAATTCAAATTCACAACCACAATGGACCAGTACTAAATGATCAGTCAGTAGGAGGGTTAATTACTTGAAGCCAAATGCTTGCAAAACCAATTATTTGAATACATTTGTTCCTTTTTTGATCTACAGGATGAGTTGGTCTCTCTGAAGCAGCAGCAGCATGCCATGCAAGACATGCAGCATAGCATGCTGGCAGCAGCCACCACAGCAACACCCTCCTCATCTGCCTTTATGACTCACAGCACCTCCACCTCCTCCCTCTCTGCCTCCATGGTGTCCATGGATGAGCATGACTTCGGCGACATCATCTCATCCCAGCATGAGGTCAATAGGTTGTCTAATGAGGTGTCTCGGCTAAGGTCGGAGTGTGATCACTGGAAGCAGATGGCAAGCTCTGGTAATGGATCAGGGGTAAGTCTTCAAAATTCATCATTCATGATTATGATAGATAAACCCTCCTACTATGTGACCATTCAATACCATCTTTGTGGTTTTAAATGATGTAATGCCAACCTATGATTATCATATCATGAGCTGATGAACATGCTGAATGCTCACAGTTCAAAGTGAACCCTCTTACTGTGTTACCTTTCAATATCACCCACTGAGGTTTTGAATGATGATGCCAGCCTAAAATATGATATGTGCTGGAAAATTACACACACAGTGAACCCTCCTACTGTCTGACCACAGTCCACAGTCAACCCTCCTATTTGTTTACCATTCAATATCTTCCACTGTGGTGTTGTATGATGTAGTTATACTTACAATGTGCTGAATAAACGCATAACACAGTATACATACAGCCCTCCTACTGTCCAACCATTCAATATCACCAAGTGGTTTTGATTGATAGATAAACTATGCCAGCCTTCATTATGATACCATGTGTTGAATGCATGTACATACATGTAGTCAACCCTCTTATTGTCTGACCATTCAAAATCATCCACTGGTTTTTAATGATATGCCATCTTGAAACAAATTATTTTGTGGTGAATGCCAATCTACGCAGTCACAGCTTTCCTACTGTCTGGCCATTCAATATCACCTGTATGGTTCTGAATAATGGATAAAACATTGTTTGTTTTTCTTCTTGTTTGTTTGGTCAGGCCAAGTTTCAGATCGGTGTTGAAAGTAGAGCAAGCGGTAACAATGAGGAAGGTTTACAGCTTAAAACAAAAATAAAGGTACAGTGTATGTTTTGTTGTACAAATTGTTTATATGACTGAATATAGAATGGTAAATCATAATTTCATAATCTGAGTCAATAAATTAAATGAAACAAAATTTTACACTTGTGTTTCAAATTGCACTGCTGTTTTGCTTTTGAGTTAGTTTCATTGTCTAGGGGTGTTTGATGTGCATTTTATATAATTATGCATTTCAGATATGTTTTTGTCTTTTAAGTTTATTGACGTTAAAGTGTGACACTACTAAAAAAAAAAGCCCGGACTTATAAAAACTGTCAGCTATGCTCTTGTTTCATTCCGGAACTAAAAATGCTAGAGAGACGCGGTTTGTACCTGAGTCATCCTTGCATGTCCCTGCATCTGAATTTTAAAGTTTTAGGGCGGCTTCCGGACTTCTTGATAACGAAAATGACTAGTTTGACAAAGTGGGATATGGGTTGTCTTCTATAGAAACTGTCTGATAAGATAACAGAGGGTTTGTATCTGCATTGACAGGTTTTCAATACCTGGCACTGCAAGGGTTAAAGACCTGCTTGAACGAAAATGTCAAATCGGAACTTTGCTGAATTTCACTTACAATGTTTTCAGTCAATAAGGAAATTGAGTCATATGACTATAAATAGATTTTAATTGTGTAAAAAAACCAATCATTTTGGTTACCTTTATCCAGCGCTTTTCTGAAAGATTCGCGACAAGCTCCGCTGCGTAATCACTCAATTACGCTCCAATTTGTATGGCCGCTTTGTTGCAGAGTGAAGAAAGCAAACTCCCAGACATGACGTCAAAGCGTTGTCATTTTGACGCGTGCCGTCAACGGCAGAAGTGCTTTAAGTTTTTCAAAACCTTGAGGTTAAGTCCTGATTTTTTAATCGATAATTACCAAAAAATTCAGACATTTAAATGGTGAACAAACGCATTATAAACGAGCTAAAATAGCATTTCCGTTAAAAACATTCCGCTCAAGTAGCTGTTTAAGTTTTAAATTTGTCAGAACACTACCCAGGTCGGTTTAATTGAAAACAAAATTGTATGTTTTCACTGGGTTCACATCTGACAGTAAATCTAGAGACCTCTGTCTTTGTTCCCCTTCAGGAGCTTGAGCACAACCTAACCCATGAGATTGATCAGTCCCAGCGTGAGCTGTCCGCTCTCCAGGACGCCCACTCCCAGAAGCAGGCCACCCTCACCAAACGCCACAAGCAAGAGATCGAGGACTACACCAACCGCATCGAGCAGCTTGAGCAGTTACTACAAGCTGGCGACACGCCACCGACGTCCCCTCCCACTACCCCGGTGCACTCCCCTGAGATCCCGCCAACGAAAGGGGCCGCTGATCTTCAGGTTTGAATCCAACCATTGTTTTTTTTAGTACTGTTGTATTTCATTTGATCATGTTAATTGTCAGGGTTCTCCCTAGAATTCAAAACTGGTGGGCATTCTGGGCGTTTAAAGACACTGGACCCTATTGGTAACTGTCAAAGACCAGTCTTTTCACTTGCTGTATCTCAACATATGTACAAAATAACAAACCTGTGAAAATCTGAGCTCAATTGGTCGTGGAAGTTGCGAGATAATAAGTTGCCAGATAATAATGAAAGAAAATACAGCCTTGTCACACGAAGTTGTGTGCGTTTAGATGGTTGATTTCGAGACCTCAAATGCTAAATCTGAGGTCTCGAAATCAAATTCGTGGAAAATTACTTCTTTCTCGAAAACTATGCCACTTAAGAGGGAGCCATTTCTCACAATGTTTTATGCCATCTACCTCTCCCCATTACTCGTCACCAAGTAAGGTTTTTATGCTAATAATTATTTTGAGAATTACTAATAGTGGCCACTGCCTTTAAGTTGGTTTGCAGCACCTGGAATTGAGACAAGGTTTACCGTGAAACAAGATTTATGAGTGGTACTGCCCTATGCACATTTTTGGCGACGGGTGTGTGGTTAGTAGACCTGCACCATATCTTTACAGGTGTACAGCCACAATCCAATCATGGGTACATTTTTTGTTATTAAGACACCAAATGAAATCTTTGCAAACTCAAAGACTTTGTATTCATCATGGACACAGCGATTGTTAGTTGATATGTAAATGAAAATGAGATAATTGCTTCATCAGTTGTTTTCAAACTCATATTCATAAAATGGAGGGGAAATGGTGTAGGCATGATTGTGGCTGTGCACACATGCAATTTGTCTCTCAAAATGGCAGACCGTGGAGTTGATCAAAATGTTTAAAATGAAAACTTCAGCTGCTGCAGCACCACATACATCTTGGGTGTATAATAATAATAATAATTTGGGGGGGCTAATCATCCTTACTCGCAGCTAGAGCTGAGTTGCGAAGGATGCGGCTACAACGTGTTCGAGAAGCAGGCATGCAAGGGCGCCTTTGGCTGCGAGCAGCCACATTAACCCATTATGACCTTGGAGCACAGCCAAGATCGAAAGTGTTTGATTTTTCCCGAGGGAGGAAAACCGGATAGTCTGGAAAACCCTCGTGGCACAGCAGAGAACCAACGCACAACTCAACTCACATATGGCCCTGGCCGAGAATCAAACCGGGGTCACCTTGGTGAGAGGCAAGCGCTTATCGCACCAGCCAACCGCGCCACCCCTATATCATTAATGGTTGACTCCCAACCGACGAAGACCTATTACTATATACAAAACAACTTTTGTAAAATTGGAATCGTCTGTGTTATTTTTACCTTACAGAGCAAGGTCAAAGAGCTCCAAGAAGCTCTGAAGAAATCCCAGCGTAACTTCAGCCAGCTGGACGAGTCTTGCAAACGCCTGAGGGTTGAACTGGAACAAGTCAAGCAGGTGGAGAGAGAGAAGAGTAAAACGGCTGAGGTTCTCAGAAAACAGGTACAGTTTAGAAGGAAACTTATTTGTAAATGACAAGTTTTCTTTGAAGGTGAAGACCTTTATTTCGCTGGGCGGATGATACGAACTGGAACTCTGGTAGCATTCAGTCAGAAACCTCACAACCCTGAAAGTCTGACATTCAAGTTTTTCGATATAGAAAGGTTTGCGGTAACACCATGTAATGACTGTCTTTAATGAGTTGGGGTGGTTCTGAAAAGAACCGTTGGTTTCAACTCGACAATTTGATCAGTATGCTCTGATCGTCTTCTGGAGAAAGCTGGACTCTGATGCTGCATGGTTCAAGTTTTTCCTTCTACATGCGCTCTGACATAGTTTTTTAATCACTTAAGCCCAGTGCATACCATCTGCGAATGCAAATGCAATGCGTATTTTGACGTCACAAATTCTCAGCAAATGATTCGGAAGAGGTGAGTGCAGCTCAACTCCTATGAAACTGGAGCAGTGACGTAAAAAAAAATATCGCATTTGCATTCGCAGAAAGTATGATTCGGCTTAAGTTTCAGGTTGGTGCCTTTTCTCCGAAATTTGTTCAAGAAACATGAGAAAAGAAAGAAAGAAAACAGGTTTTGATATTCAGGCCTGATACTTGACGGAGGCAACAGAGGCGATTGCCTACATGCCCCCTGGTCATTGCCTTGGTGCCCTCGAAACGCTCCAGTGCAAATTGACAATTTCCCCATAGGGTGCCCTTTACTAAGAAGAAAATCCTAGTGCCTGTACCCTTTCAAAAAACGAAAGATACAGGCCTTGATATTCAGCTAAAGTTCTAAGCTAGTCTTGTGCAAATGTTCTTGTAATACTAGCAATGTGTTACGAAGGGTTGGTAATGTAGTTGCTGTCCAGCAGTGGCAGTTTTTCTTCCGTTCTTAGAACACGCCCAATCGACTACCATTGTTAAGCCTTCTCTTTCTTGTTAAGCCTAGTTCATACTTCCTGCGAATGCAATTGCGATACGAAAGTTGACGTCACATATTCGCAACAAATTTTTCTCAGGGGTTGCCCACAGCTCAACTTTTGCGAAAAATTTGCTGTGAAAGGGGAGTTGTGATGTCAAATTCACGTCAAATTTACTTCGCATTTGCAGGAAGTATGAATCAGGCTTTAGTTTCCTCAATTACATCCCGCCTGTAAAATCTCTAAAAGGTCGAAGCCCTCAAGACAGAAAAAGAGAAAGGTATGCAGGAGAACGAGACGCTGCGGTATGTGAAGAGAGACCTGGCCGAGAAGTTAGACGCAGAGAGGCAAGAGAACGCCCGACTCCTTGGAGAATGCGACACGGCCCGGGGGTTGACCAATGACGGCAAGGAGGAGATCGAGAGGATACGCAAGGATGAGGTCACTCCGCTTCAGGAAAAACTCGCACGTAAGTCCGTTGGGCAAATTGCATAATGGAAAAGCCTTGTAACATTTAACCTCCACTTATTTGACTTAGGCCCTTTCAAAACCACGGCTTTAGCTTTGGATCCGGCTTGAGGCTCCAATCTCTCGTCTGAAGCCCTGAGCGCGTATATACGCAAAGCACGCACAATTGTCATAACAACCGGCGGGGCCAAGCTAGCCTGAGCCGAATCCAAAGCCGAAGTCGTCATTTCAAGAAAGGCCTATGTACAGCAGATAGGTGATGGAACTGACTTTGATGATACAAGCATGATATTTGTGCACACAGTCAGAGTGTGTCATGAGAAAGATACTTGGCTTTTGAAATGATTCTCATTCCTAATGCTTCTATCGAAAACCGCTGTACTTCTGACCAAGTAAGTTTTGTGGCCATTTATTTTAAGAGTAATAATAACCCTTCCCATGAAATATGTAAATTGCACGTAGCCCGTGCGCACTAACGTTTTGGTTGGCAAAATGAGGGAACATCGCGCTGTTTTGTACACGGCTAATGGGTGCGTGACCTTACGCGATTGCGCGTCTGCTTAGAGCACAACTCTATGGCATTTGCCAACCAACAGGGTCTGTACGCATGCGGGAATGTAATTAGCATATTTCATGGGAAGGGTCCTTTACCAAACATGTACTTTGCCTTTAAAGGTACCGGATACATTTGGTAATTGTCAAAGACCAGTCATCTCAAATATGTGAAAAATTGGGCTCTTTTGGTTCATCAAAGTTGCAAGAAACGAATGAAGAAAAACCAAAAACCACCCTTGTTGCACAAGTTTGTGTGCTTTCAGATGGATGAGAAAGGCTTCAGGCCCGAGGTCTTTCTTAGATTCAATTATTTGTGTGACACATTACCTCTTTTTCAAAAACTATGTTACTTCAGCGGGAGCCGTTTCTCACAATGTTTTATACTATCAACAGCTTTCCATTGCTCATTACTATGTAAGTTTTTATGCTAATATATATTTTGAGTAATTACCAAACGTGTCCAGTGCCTTTAAAGACGAAATCAAATCAAAATGATATCTGGAATAACTTTCTGTCGCTGACTGTTTTTTCTTTTTACAGAGATGGAGACGACGATGGAAGAGTTACGGACTGAAAGTCACCAGGTCAGATCTGCGTTGTTTGCTACTAAGCACAGACTCCTAGCCGAGTTGGCTGCTAGCCATGTACAGTTTATCTTTCGCTTTGTCTTTTTGTGGGGGGCTGCCGCGGCATGTGCAGCCGCAACGTTCAGTTACAATGCTGCATCTTCCACTGTATTTACCCCTCTAACAATATCGACTAAAAAATATTTTATAAAAACATTTACAAAATCTCTGTTGTACTAATTTTCATACTAATTCATGCATGCTCGTATCTGCATGGTCTGAATTCTGAGTGTGTTTTTGTTTCCATCTTCTGAGAATTTCAACTCATGCTCTTGTTTGAACTTTCCCCCCAAATTTGTCTTCCCTCATAATTTGATGAACTAACACTGGTTGATAAATATTAATATTTAAAATAAATTTTTGATCTTTTCTAGTTTTAACATTTCATGCATTTTGCTTTCTTCTCATATTTCTTTTTCACCACTACTACTAAAACTAACAACAGACCCGTCAGTCAGTGTCATGGCAGGGATTCAAAACCAAACCCTAATTACTCAGCCATCAGAACTTGAGTCCGATGCCCTAGATCTAACTGCTAACAATAGACCCTTCTCTCAGTATCATGACCGAGATTTGAACCCACACCCTGATGACTCGGCCATCAGAATTTGAGTTTGATGTATTGGACCTAATAATTGACCCTTCTCTCAGTGCAACAACCGGGATTCGAACCCACACCCTGATCACTCGGCGGTCAGAACTTGAGTTCGGTGCACTACACCTAACAACAGACCCTTCTCTCGGTGTCATGACAGGGATTCAAAACCAAACCCTAATGACACAGTCATCAGAACTTGAGTCCGATGCCCTAGATCTAATTGCTAACAATAATAATAATAGTAAGGCTTGTAATGCGCACATATCAAACGACCCTTCCCTCAGTATCATGACCGAGATTTGAACCCACACTCTGATGAATCAGCCATCAGGACTTGACACCCGCGGTACGCACGACCACTTGGCCACCACAAGTTATAATAACATGGATAACACAAGAACATTGATTACATAGGAGTAACGTTGAAAACAAAATATCAGTTGACAATAATTCTTGAATGTTGTCCAGATCTAACTTCTAACAAGAGCATGATTATTTTTTTAATTCATTTACTAAAAACTTCCTGCACAATTTCCCCTATCCATGGCATGGTATTGCCTTTGTAAGCATTGTAACTGAACTGTGCTGCTGTGAGCCGTGTGAAAAGCTTATCAAAACGTGTGGTGGAAGATAACAAATGTTTATTGATTAGACTTATTTCATAATTGATTAAGATTTGAAACCTTGCATGGTAAAGATACAATCTAGTAAGGTTTGGGGTAACACCATGTACATGAGTAGGATTTGAAACTTTGCATGGTGGAGATACAATCTAGTAAGGTTTGCAGTAACACCATGTACATGAGTAGGATTTGAAACTTTGCATGGTGGAGATACAATCTAGTAAGGTTTGCAGTAACACCATGTACATGAGTAGGATTTGAAACTTTGCATGGTGGAGATACAATCTAGTAAGGTTTGCTAATAACACAGTGAGGTGGGATTCGAACCGGGGTCCACTGAGGTGAAAGGCAGGGAAATAAAACCGTTGAACCAACCTGATGCCCAAGACACCAACCTCCTCACTACCGTTTTTGTTTCCAACTGACACAATTCAGTGAGCACACACTTGCCACGCCACCCATTTTCATCTCTGCTTTTGCACATCGTAGAACAATCCACAGAAGTTTTTCAACTTCCAGTCCATCTTCCAGTATCAGAATTCAGTTTTCTCCTGAAGACTATCGGAGCACACTGATCGAAATGTTGAACTGTTTCAGAACCACTACAACTCATGGAAAGATATTTCTTTTACATGGTGTCACCGCAAAATTACTGTAAAAGTTTTGTTTATTTATCTTTGAAGTTGTTGGTTTCGTGTGGTGTGGCTTCTAGAGTTTGCTGTTAAACCATGTCACTGTTAAAATATCCCTCCTACTATCAGTGTGTTTCTTGAGACAACCACCTCATACCTCACAATGCCACAACAGTGGCATTTTGAGGCACACATACGTGTACATGTATTCTGATGTAGTGAGCTGTGCTTCAATGCAATGAAATTTGGCCACTGTTGGTAAAGATAAAGTTTTCAACCTTTGTCAACTCCTGCTGTGGCATTCTGTGGCACTGATCAACCATACAAATAGAAGATAGAAAAGTGTGGTATGGGTTATTTCACTTCTGGGAAATTTGTTGGAATCTTTAAGTGGGTATGCATTTTTCCTATTGGTTTGAAGTCATTCTGTCACATGCGTGCATATATGTGAGATTTAACTACGTGAGTTTTTGCTTCTACTTCGAGTTCAAAAAGCTGGGACAAGTTGGTGTACGATTTTACCCCAAATCATCCATTTCAGCATTCAAGGGTATTTCATTCATTCATTCTGAGAGGACTAACAATCTTTGAAGAAGTATGTAAAAAGCCAAGTCAAATTATAATACTTGTCTTGTAAAAACCATCAAACTCCATACATCTCCCGTGGAGCCAGTTTTTGTGAAGTGTTGTTGTTTTTTTAAGATGATCTTCCCATCAAGGGAACTCGGCAAACTCCCACAAGGGGATATAAACACCAAGCTGGCAACAGCCAATCTCTCTCATACACACATAGGTTTAGCGTCTATGATTATGAACTGCACAAATCAAGAAATTATGATCCAGTACATAGAAATGCTAGAGGACAATGCTGATTCTAGTAGTTATGAAATCAGTGGTTAGCTTGTAGGATTCAAACCTACAACCTGTGATTGCAAGTGCTGCAGTCTAACCACTGGTCCACAAGGACAGGGCCCAATTTCATGGCTCTGCTTACCGTAAGCACAGAATCGGCGCTTACGGAAGCAGGGAATTCTGTGCTTACGGCAAGCGTATTTCACGGGTCAGCGGCGAATTTGGGCTTCTGCGCATGCGTACTCCACGTTACTAGGCATTCTACGCTTACAAGGCTAGCGCAGAATCTCGGCGCTTGCACGTAAGCGGGGAATCGCGATAGTAAGCGCAGAATTCGGCAGTAAGCAGAGCCATGAAATTGGGCACGGGTGGGTGCAGCTTACAGTGGAATTACATCTTACGAACAGTAAAGAAGGGTTAATGGGTTGCATGTTTAGGCAGGTACAAAAACATCTTGCCGTCACTCTCATATCGATCGTGTACTTCTGATTTGTTTTCTTAACTGTAGGCAAATACAAGCTCCACACGGCAAGAGTTGCATGAAGCAAGGAAGAAGTTCTCATCTGGGGCCATGCACAGACGCACTGAGTTACTGAAGGAGAAACAGCAACTCGTTAGCCAGATGATTGACAATGGCCAACAGGTACGTCCTACATGTACTACTCGGATTTGCACTTGTGAAGTGTAGCTATCATGTAGCCTTTCGCAGTCATGAAATGAATTTTAAAATAAAAGGAATTTTAAAACTTCTGTAAACCCACCTGCCACATTCAAACTCAAGCTCTTGTGTGTTTCGATTAGCAAAGTGTGGGTTCGAGTTACGGGTTTGATACACTTGTGTCCTTAAGACACTTTAACCATTAGTGCTGCGTCCTTTGGATGGGACATCAAACCGTTGGTCTCGTGTGTTGTGTAATGCCCGTAAAAAAACCAGACCTACTTAATGCAGATTCAGCCATCTAGAAGAATCCTGCAAAGGTAAAAATGTAAGAGCATCAATAGTTTTTTTTTACATTCATAGATGTTGCCTTCAGAATTGTCAGATCCTGAAGTCATTATTTTTAAGTTCAACCAGATATCTTTATTTGTTTGTTAAGAACTTCCAAAAAGGGACCCTTCTGGGGGAATAAACTTTTGAAATTAGGCAGCACAACTCCGAAGTTACCATCCAGAAATTATCTCAGAGTTTTTTCATCCAAATTCAGGTTTCGGAAGGAAAGGTTTCGGTCGCTGTCTTGAAGGCCGCCAACGTCCAAATCGGCGACGAAACTTCGGATATCATCGTCGACATCGGATCCCCGAGCAAAGAAAACATCACCCCAGACCTGCTCCAGGCGCTGGAGGAAGAGAATCAACATCTCCGACACAAAGTAGACCACCTGGAGACTGAAGTCAGAGAGCTGAACGAATCCTGCGCGTCCCTCGTCGAGGACAAGGAAAGCTGCGAGGGTCTCATCATCAAGCTGAACAAAGATGTCGACGGGTTAAAACGATCGAACGGTGCTAGCCGATCCCGATCGGGTTCCGATAGAACGTTGGAATTATCGGTGGATAGTGAGACGGAAAGTAACGCCAGACTTCACGCGAGTGGGACGACCGATCGTATTCAGTTTAGACGGCTGCGATCGCCGTCGGGTACGAGCACGGAGTCTGAGCGAACCACCGGCTCAGGACAGATGTACGCGTCGTCGATGGCTATGAGTGAGAATGAGTTACCGGACAGTCAGGTCGGTGCCCTGGAGAGCTCGGACAACGTCAGCTTTGACGGGGAGTACGATGATTCCATCATGTTCTCTGGAATGAAACAAAGGTATATTCCACATTCTTAGTTTAATATTGTCGTAGGTGTTATTTTGTTCGATTATCTATTGTAAAGCTGTTGTTTGTTTTGTTTTGTTTTGTTTTGTTGGCTGTTCCTTGGAAAGTCCTGCCTTTTGGAACATGCCTCCACATTCATACATAATGACTGTACCTTCTTTTTTTTCTTGATGATGATATTTGTAAATAAACTTACTAATGTAATAGTATGATGCACTAGACCGTTGGGCCAGGACCTGCTACGCAATTGCTAGTAATCTTTGTTCTTCCTACCATGCATACACATGCATTTGTTTTCAAACTGATTTGTGCAAGTATGTCACTGCTGGACGACTCTTATTAATATTTCAAAACATTTTATTGAAGGTTCCCGGAGGCAGCTCTTGTCCTGCAGGAGCAGAGTGAGCATTTTGAGCTGATCCGAGCAGACTGGGATATGGAGAAGCAAGCCTTAGAAGAAGTGGTAGTCAGGATGAGAGAACAACTCAAGGAGAAGGATGTGGAGCTGCAGA
The DNA here is from genome assembly GCF_902459465.1 of Asterias rubens. NCBI lineage: Eukaryota > Metazoa > Echinodermata > Asteroidea > Forcipulatida > Asteriidae > Asterias > Asterias rubens. Next base: position 31,226,195 of record NC_047062.1, read on the forward strand.
GCCTCAAAGCACAGAAGGTAACATACTTCAGGAATGAGAGATGTCGGACTTGTATTTACTTTTTAAAGGTAGTGGACACTATTGGTAATTGTAAAAGACTAGCCTTCACAGTTGGTGTATCTCAACATATGCATAAAATAACAAACCTGTAAAAATTTGAGCTCAATCGGTCATCAAAGTTGAAGATAATAATGAAATAAGAAAACACCCTTGTCACACGAAGTTGTGTGCGTTTAGATGGTTGATTTCGAGACCTGAAGTTCTAAACTTGAGGTCTCGAAATCAAATTCATGGAAAATTACTTCTTTCTCCAGAACTATGGCACTTCAGATGGAGCTGTTTCTCACAATGTTTTATACCACCAACCTCTCCCCATTACTTGCCACCAAGAAAGGTTTTATGCTAATAATTATTTTGAGTAATTACCAATAGTGTCCACTGCCTTTAAAGTATGCCTTGTAAACAAAGCATGTATTTTATCTCCAATGGGCTACAATCCTGGCCATATCTCGTTGGGCCTAGCCCTCCAGCCCTTGGTCAATGTTGCAGGGATAAGATACTTGAGTCTCTTATCTGAATTCAGACTTTGATAAATTTTTCTTTGTTCAATCCCAGTTTTTCTTCAAATTAAAAGTCAAGCTCTTTGATCTGCTTTTCTAGTGCTGAGAATGTATACTGTTTCCAAAAGCTCATTGGAATATATAACTTCAGGGTTTACCAAAGACAGGCATGATATTCTTCATAGTTTAGTATAATTTCAGATGTTTGGGCCCTTGGGGAAAAACTTTACATAGCTCATGTAAATGGAGCCTATGTCTGACCTAGGGACACCTGATTTCGGTTAAAAGAAGGTGGGGGTTAGGGGTTGGGGAAATAAAGTTTTAAAACAAATTTAAGGGGAACCCCAGAATGGCAAATATAAATCATTGTCTGTCAGTAAAATCAGAACCACTGCATGGCTAAAGATCATTCAAATCATTTTATGTGTGCTTCTCATGTCTTCTTATTTTGATTTTTTTTGTGATTCTTTGAAGGGTTTGAGTGATATTGATAATCAGCAGACTGAGCTTCTTGAAGAAGACTTGGAGACACTCCAAGACAGAATAGAGGAGATTGAAGAAGAAATGCAACGCCTGCATCAAGAGAAGACTTCACTCTCTCAAGATAAGGTAATTAGGCAAATAGTTGTTCTTAAAGGCACTGTACACTATCGGCAATTACTCAAAATAATTGTTAGCATAAAAACTCACTTGTTCAACGATCAACGGAGAGCTGTTGATAGTATAAAACATTGTGAGAAACGACTCCCTCTGAAGTAACAAAGTTTTTGAGAAAGAAGTAATTTCTCACTGAAATATTTGAATTTGATTTCGAGACCAAGCATCTGAAAGCACCCAACTTGTGTGACAAGGGCGTTTTTTCTTCCATTATTCTCTTGCAACTTTGACGACCAATTGAGCTCAAAATTTTACAGGTTTTTTATTTTATGCATATGTGGAGATACACTAGGTGAGAAGACTGGTCTTTGACAATTATTACAAATAGTGTCCATGTGTCTTTAAATCAAAATTGATAATCAGTAGATATTTTTTAACATTTTAGCCAAACATTTAGCCAAACTTTCAAGTTGGGAGAAAATTACGTTTGAGTTATACTTAAATGTAAAAATTGGGAAATCAAAGATTGGCTGGAAACTCAGAACTTTTAATCTTTTGATATTTCCTTGTGCTGATTGAAGTTTTATGACTTGAATCTTAGGGAAGATGTTGTTTTGAATGATAACATTGAAATGTGTAAAAACACCAGTTTGCCAAAATGTGTGGTTGAACGATTTAATGATAATTCAGGCTAATTTGGATAGTGTTTTTTTACTTCATCATTTCAGAAAGCCTTGCAGACTGAACTTGAGACGCTTCAGGCGGATTTAAAGTCTAGGGAAGAAGCATCGTCGACTTTGTCACAGGAGTTGGAATCGATGAAGAGCAAGTTACAACATGCAGAGGATGCGGCCCATCGCTCCTCCCAGCAGGCCCAGGAGTACAAGCAGGAGCTCCAGCTTCAGAGAGAAGCCTCCTTGAGAGATGATGGACAGAGGGACCAGCTGGAGGTCGATCTCCAACTTCTCAATCAACAGCATCAACAGGCTCTGAATCAAGTCCTGCAATCCAGAGACCAGATGAAGGAGACCGTAGAAAAACTCACATCGGAAAACATCAAGATTGTAAGTGACTTAAACCATAAGGAAGATTTGCTGAGAAGTCTTGAAGAGCTCAGGACTAAACAGGACAAAGATTTTAAGGACCTGAAAGACGAGCTGGACAGGAGGAAAGAGGAAGCAAGTGAACTCCGAAAAGGACGAGACTTGGATAATGAGGAACTTGTAAGTCTGCGGGAAGAGCTTCTTGAAACGAGTACAATCAAGAAGGAACTGGAAGGTACTAACATGGAGCTTGTGCTACAGGCAAATGAGAGTAAAGCAAATGTTGAAGGCCTTGAGAAGGAATTGCAGCATGTGAAGGAGCAGAGTGCTTGTATGGTTAGTCTGGCTCTAAAAGAGCAGCTTGAAAGTAGTGTTGCGGACCTTACCAATCAGCTAGATGTAGCTGTTTCATCTGGCCAGGGGAAGGATGCTGAGTTGAACGGGTTAATAGAACGGATTCATGAACTAGAGGGCACTCTTGGCGATGTGACAGCTGAGAAAGAGAGGCTGGATTTGGCTCACACGGAAACAAAAGAAAAATTGGAAGGGCAGCAACATCATGCCGAGGAAGAATCAAAGCTCCTAAGAAGATATGAGCATCAGATAGAGAGCCTTAAGAGAGACAAAGAAAGCCTTCATCAGGAACTTCGGCAAAATAAACAGCAGTATGAAAAGACAATACAAGAGCTCTCAAAGTCGAGAGACTTGGACACGAGCACCTTGCAGGAAGAACATGAAAAACTCATCCGTCTGAAGAATACCAAGGAGACGGAGGTGATGAGATTGCAGAGCGAGTACGAGGAGCTCCAGGCTGACTTGTCGGGGACGAAAGACATGCTGAACTCTACGCTAGATAACCATCAACAGCTTGCAGACATACTCAAGAACAAGGAAGAGGATATCAAGAACCTGGCGGAGGAGAACTCCTACTTCTTCAAGGCCATTGAGGAAAGTAAGGCAAAGGTCAAACAATCTGAAGATTTGCAGGAGAAGCTTCAGGGGAGCGAGATCCAACTGGAAGCAGCTACCGCCAAAATGCTTCACTCTCAAGAGAGCTTCAGAAACTTCGACAGGATCTGAAGGAGCAACTGGAACGTAGCGATGTGGAGACTAAGACGCTTGAGGTTATCACTGAGCTAGAAGGTGAGGTCCATGACCTACAGGGTCTGTTGGAGAGCAAAGAGGAGGAGGCTTCATCCTTGCAAGGAGTTGTTGCGGAGAAGCGAGAAGCTCTAGCCAGACTTGAAGAAAAATCCACCCGTCAAGAGACAGAAGTAGAAGCATCACTTTTAAAGATTTCAAATCTGGAGTCGGAGGTTACTGCTCTGAGAAGTGAACTCGATGATAAAACTGCCAATCTCGAGGGTGTTAGTGGAAACCTACAAGAGTCACAGCAACAGATTGCCCTCAGCAAGGCAGAAGTGGAAAAAACAGTGGAAACTCAGAGTACGTTGCTCAGGGAAAAAGATGCCCAGATTCTTGATCTCGGCACAAAGCTCGCTGATGTTGAAGAACATAGGAAACATCAAGAAGGCGAACTCATTAAAGAACTGAATGAGAAAAACACAGAGTTGTCTTTGCTCAGTGACAAGGTGGAGAAGATTAGACAGGAGCTGGACTCAAGGCAGCGGAACATGGGCGAAATGAAGGCAGAGCACAACTTTGTCGTCAAACAGAAGGACACCCAGATCGCCAATCTGATTGAAAGTCTCGAGCAGTTGAAAAGAGCACCGAACCACCAGGAAAACAGGACACCATCTCAGGACATAGAGAATGGGGTCATCGAAGAGACTGTTAAGGTCACAACAGTGCCTGAACTCCTGAGTGCCAATATTGAACCAATGCAGTCCAAGCATGACCATATGCTGGACACAATCGCCCAGTCTTCCCTTAGCGACAACGAGAAGCACCTTGAGAACGTTTTACAGGAGAAAGATAAAGAGATTAAACTTTTGAAGGAGAGCAACCAGTCCCTGACAAAGCTTCTTGGGGATAAATCTCATGCTGTGATGGGAAATACAATGCTCGTTGATCTACACAAGCTTCAGATGCAGGTTCGTACCTACGAGGCCGAGCGCAGTCAAATGATGTCCGTCTTGAACGAAAAGACAAGGGAGTGCAGCAACCAGAAGAATGAGGTCCACCGCTTAGTAAAGACCATCTCTGCTCAGAAGCTTGCCCTCGACAAGGTCCAGGAAGACAACAAGGAGATCAAGCGTAACAGCGAGGAGCCTCAGAATGACATGCAGAAACAGGCGCTACAGAAGCTGTCGCGCCTCATCCAAGACAAGGACCTTGAAATCGAGGCGCTCAAACAGAAGGGCGATTCACTGTTGCAAGTTCTGCAGTCGACTACTCCGAATAACAGCTCCGACATCTCCAGGGTACTGTCGGAGAACGAAGAAATGCAGAAAGAGAACAAGATGCTAAAGGAAGAGCGCGACCAACTCGTCGTCAGCATCCACCAGAAGCATCATGAGAGCCTAACGTATTATGAGGAGGTGCAGAGGCTGGTTGGAGTGGTCAATGGAGAGACACACAAACAGGCAGAGCTTCAGCAGAAGTATAACCTTATCTACGCTGACCTGGACGATAAGGAGAGGTCCTTAAGCCAACTTACTGTAGAGGTTGAACACAGAGACTCATCAATCGCCAAATTCCAGAAACAGCTGGAGGAAAGGAACCAGTCTGTGCTAGATCTTGAGAACCAGTTGTCAAACTTGAATGAAAGCTTAAGTAAACTTGACCAACAGAATCAAGAAGGTGCGAGGGCATCACTTGGGCACCAAGAGAATGAACAGTTAAATGCCTTGCTGAGAACCAAAGAGGAGGAAATCACTGCCTTAAAATCACAGATTGATGCACTTCAGAAAACTTCCCAAGATTCATCCAAACCAGCAGGAATTGAAGGAATGGTTAAAGCAGAAGTGGCCCTTGTCCAAACGGCACCGCCACAAAATGAAGAAACTTTTTCCGTTGAAGTAATTGAGGTTGCTCAGCTGAAAGAGCAGCTCGATGTCCAAGCAAAATCCTTGTCCAAAAAAGACAGCGCAATAAAATCAAAAGATGAGGAGCTTTATCATAGAATGGAGGAGCTTGCCTCTCTCCGGCAGCAAGTAGACCTTCAAAACCAGTCTCTCCTCCAACGAGATGCCGCCCTGCAACTGAAGAACCATCAACTGCAAACCCTCACCAACGACACCAAGTCCAAAGACGTCGAGCTTCACGGTCTCAAATCTCAGAACCAGACGTTGCACGTGCAGCAGCAGGGCTTCCAGTCAGAGATCCAGACGCTGAAGTCTGATAACCAAGGACTGCAGCACGCCGTGCACAACAAGGACGGCGAGAATAGGACGCTGCAGGACATGAGCAACCGACTCGCCGTCCAGATCAGGGAGAAGGAGTTTGAGATCGGCGCCCTGAAGGAGAAGAATGCCACCTTGACGAGGCTGGTGCAGGAGAGGGAAGTGGGTACTGCCGGGGAGCTTCAGCGACTGCTGGGCGAGACGGAAGCGATGCAGAAACAGGCGTTGATGTTTCAACAGGAGAGAGATCAAGCCCTGCTGGCATTGCAGCGCCACCAAGCCGACTTACAGGCTCAACAAATGGAGGTTAGTAAACATGCTCTCTGTAAAGTATGTGGCTCTTGGTGGAATGTTTTTTTTTCATCTATGAAATAATTTGTGAAACCCGTTGCTAATTATATGTTTGCAGAATTTGAACTGGTCTCTTCTCACTTGGCAAGCTTGGTGTTCTAGTGGTAAAGACATCTGCTCTAAAAAGGCAGGAGTCGTGAGTTCAAAAACCACCCTGGTAGTACATGTATGCCTGTGGATTGTTTTTTCAGCAGCACTAGCAAAATTTTCCATAGAACTTTACTGTACCTAAAGTTTGTAGGCGTTGCTCTAAAGTTGTCCTGACAATGACTAAAGCATCGAAACGTTGAGACCTACTGAAACTCATTCCATGGCAGTGAAGTTGATGTCGAGAAGTCTTCTTGATCGGCTAAGAGATCATAGTGTATTTCCAGCCGAAGCAGGACAGTTCTTTTCACATCTAAATAGTCTCCCAAATTCTTAAATCTCCACAGCTAAGTAGATAATACACATGGTGTTACAGCACTGTAATGTGTATTACTCATATTGACCAAAGGAACCCCTCTGTTATCTAGTCATGCCAAATCGTCTAATTTGTGGAAGTGTCGTGGCCGAGCGGTTAAGAGCACCAAATTCAAACTCTGGTGTTTCTGATCAGCAGAGTGTGGGTTCGAATCCCCAGCCGTGACACTGTGTCCTTGAGTAAGACATTTAACCATTGCTTCGTCCTTCGGATGGGACGTAAAGCCGTTGGTCCCATGGGTTGTGTAACGCATGTAAAAGAACCAAGTGCACTTATCGAAAAGAGAAGGGGTCCGCCCCGGTGTTCCTGGTTGTCGCTGCTTAATGCGCCGTAGCACCTTGTAAACCCTTATAAGGTGCTAAAATAATTGGGTCTCAGAATTCATCACTGCAATAACCTATCTTTCTGAAAGTTTGTATATACTCAGCGCCTTGAGTACCTTGTTTGGTAGATACATGCGCTATATAAGACTTCGATATTATTATTATTAATTGAGTTATATTTGGATTCAGGTGCACGGCAGTCAGGAGCGTGAGCAGCGTCTTGTGAGAGAGGTGGAGCGTCTTCGTGGTCATCTCATAGAGGTGGAGGAAGGGTACACCCGAGAAGCCCTCCAGGCTGAAGAGAGAGAGAAGGAGCTGAGAAACAGGCTGGTCCAGGCTGAGGATTCTGCTAGGACCAGCTCATCGGCAGTACATAGCGCAAGGTATTCATTCAATAATAATACTAATAATTGTGGCTTCTTATATAGCGCACATGTCCGTCACTCAGTGACGCTCCTGGCGCTGTAACATACAGTATTTCCTGCAAGATGTGGGACTATGGTGGAATTATGAGACCTAATTCTGATGGCACCATGTAATGTTTTTACAAGGTGCTGTGGCACAATTTGCTGCCGATCGTACCAGGAACACCTTGGCGAATCCCTTCTCTTTTTGATAAGTGCACTGGGTTCTTTTACATGTGTTACATAACACATGGGACCAACGGCTTAACGTTCCATCCGGAAGGACGAAACAATGGTGAAGTGTCTTGCTTAAGGACACAAATGTCACGACTGATATCTAAGTAGGATTTGAACCTTAGTGTGGTGGGAGTATAGTAAGGTGTAAGTCTCTTTTGAGTAGTGTTGGTTTTCAAAAGAACTGGTAGTTGACAACTCAACGTTTTAATCAGTATGCTTTGATCAACTTCAGGAAAAATATTGTCCTGAAGAAGAATCGGGGCAAACTGATTGAAACATTGAGTTGTCAAAGACCTTTTCAGAACCAACACTACTCAAAAGAGATTTACACATGGTGATATCTAGTTCATTATAAATTTCCATATACCCTTCTACTGTCTGACCAATTGCTCCCAGTTGGCTGACGGTGTTACGCCCGGTTTATACTTCCTTCGAATGCGAATGCGATACGAATGATGGCGTCACAAATTCGCAACGAAATTCGCACTGAGTTGAGTTGTGCTCAACTCTGTTGCGAATATCGTAGCGAAAGGGGGGGTTGGCACGTCAAATTCACGTCAAATTCGCTTCGCATTCGCAGGAAGTATGAACCGGGCTTTACTCCAAAGGAGTTGAGATGGTTTCAAGAATGCTTAGTGCCCAATTAATAGTGTTAAGTGGAAAAAAACAAAAATTGAATTCCCCTTTTTATGATTTGATGTTCAGTAAGGAGGCTAGTAGCCAGATAGAGAGTCTCCTAGACCAGCTACACTCTGCCACTAACCAGAAAGACCAGGCTCTTCTACAGCTAGGAGAGGCCCAGGAGCAGGTAGAGCAGTACAGTACGTCCCTCGCCAACCTCCAACTGGTCCTCGAGCAGTTCACACAAGGTAGGTCTGGGAAGAGAGGGTCATGCTTGTGGACTTTAAGTCAGGTTCCATTAAAGCCGTTATACACTTTCGGTACAGACAAAAACAAAAAAGTTCACAGATTTACAAATAATTTACAGGGTTTACAGAAGGTAATGGTGAAAGACTTCTCTTGAAATATTACTCCATGAAATGCTTTACTTTTTGAGAAAACATTAAAACAACTATCAATTCTCGACAACGAGAATTACGGATTTATAGTAAACGCATGTCATGACACGGCGAAACGTGCGGAAACAAGAGTGGGTTTTCCCGTTATTTTCTCCCTACTCCGATGACCGATTGAGCCTAAATTTTCACAGGTTTGTTATTTTATATATAAGTCGTGATACACGAAGTGTGGGACTTGGACAATACTGTTTACCGAAAGTGTATAATGGCTTTAAAACAAAAGCTGTGCGTCCTTTACGAAGACTGGTCCCCTGTCTTTATCTGCGAGGATAAAGACAGGCACTGGTCTTATAGGCCGAGTAATATCATTGGATACAATGATTTCATTGGATAACATGCTGTGGCGTAAGCTTTTTATATCTGTGTAATGATTGGTCCGGGGTGATGTACAGCCAGCTTGCACTTTCGACCGTCTGCATGCAGCAGATGTGTGCATAATGTTGTGCACATCATTTAGTGTTGTTTTTATATTTACTATGTACAAAATGTATATGTGACTTGACTGCGAATCTCCATCTGAAGTGAATGCAAGGTCAAAGGGTACATTTGTACAGATCCGGACATCTGCTTAATGCTGGTATCTTGCGTATTATACGAGCCTTGAAGTGTGACATCAGTTGTTCAGGCTACCTTCGACGTTGCTATACTGTGGCGACATAACAGTCATGACAGTGTAATTTTGAGGACCAGTCCGAATTCTTACCAAATGGTCCACCTGGCTAGTTGATTGCTTCCAAAAGCTATACGAGTAAATCCTAGTAGCGTGAAGTATTTTTGTTTGAACCGAACAGAAAAAGAGGCAGAGATTGCGGCCGATATAGAGAGGTACAAATTTCGAGCTGATGAGAAGGACAAAGTGGCTGGGCAACTCTTCAAACAGAATGTGGAGCTACAAGTGAGTACAACTTACAAAAAGTCCATTTAGGAAAAGCTCAACCTCGCTACCATGGGCAGCGCGCCGTATCACCCGCTAGCTCTGCGAATGTCTCTAGCCCCTGGGAGGGAAACTCCGGTCCATGTCTTTGATTGGCTATCATATACGCGCAAAAAATGAAACGCTGTGCGTCTCCAAAAAGCTCTATACGCCGAAACGCGTGCGTATAAAGATGTACGTATTCACTTTTTTTGTCACGCAACACTGAACGCCAAGGCAAGTGTATGACTTTTATTACACACAGCGAATCCAGCGTGTGTGCGACTAACGCCCAACACATAACGGATCAACCACACGACTAATTGTAATATCCCTTATATTTGGATATTTTGGAGTTACACTTCCAGGGGTTATGATTGAGCAAGGCATGCTGGGGAAAAATGGCACGGCGAGATCGATCACCCCTGGGAACGAGGTTGGGAAAGGCTACTTTAATCTGAGCCTACTTTAATCTGAGTTCAAGAATAACTTTTACTATATGTAGTAGTACTTAATGTACGCAACAAACAAATTTGAGCCAATAAAATAAAAAAACTTTGAAGATTGCTTATCTACTAATAAAAGCAGGTAAGAAGCAAGGTCACAAAATCCCGATCACAAAATCTCAAAGTGTAGCTGCTTTAGGCTGTCCTGTGGAGTTGTAGAAAGTTCCTGCAAGTATTTACAAAAATTAGTCAAGAAGGGGAACAAATCAGAAAGCCGTGAACTCCACAGTGCACTTTTCTAAGAAATGTTTGGTATTTTCAAACAAGATTAGTTGAAAAACCAAAGGGTTGACGTCATAGGCATGGAAATGATTTTCCTGACAATCAGAAATGTAAGTCCTTTGAATCGGATCTATCAATTTCATTGGTTTGTTATTTCCGTAATTCTAGGAGCGTCTAGCGGCAACGACAGAGGCTTTAGATGCCGCATCAAGACTCAGTGAGCAGTTGGACAGGAAGGAGGAAGTAGCTGTCAAACTCAGAGAAGAACGTAAGAACATTATTACACCTTCATGACAGGAAAGCTCTGTCAAAAAATTTCCAAGTTTGGCCACGCAAACTCAGAAACTATATATTCTTTTGAGTGAGTGAGTGTGTTGTCATCACTTGGGTCATTAAACTTAATGGATGAGCAGTCAATCTGCTTGGGGCAGTCGGCAGCCCTAGTAAAGTCCACCATGGAGATAACAGGTGTGAGTTGGGTAGGAGGGAAAGGATGTGTTATTCTAGCCTCTTTTTTTGATGGAGTTTTCTGGTAACTTTAATTAACTAAGGCCTGTCAGGATGGTATGGTGGTGTTTAGTCTTGCCTTCCTCCTCTAGGGCCCCATGTGGGTGATGAGGAGGGTGTGTCTTGTTAATTCTCGTTATTGTCCCGAACCAAAAGGTCAGCCACTTTGAAAGTGACTTTTTGTCGCGATTGGCTTTTCCTGCCAGGGTTCTTGTCTTTTGTTTCGTCTGTAGTGTTTTGTGTTCCACCCCCACTGGAGGTGTTTCCTACACAATCCTTATATCTGCCCGCGGCCAGGCCAGGTTTCTCAGTAATTTGCTAGTGTTTTTGCATATTTTTAGCTGTTCTCTTTCTATAACCATTGTATTGCTTTTTCTTGTAAATCTTTGATGTGCAATTTTTTAATACATGTTTGTGTTTTTTTCATGTTTGCTGGCAAATAAAATGAAATGAAATGAAATGAAATGAGAAGCGATTTTGGTTAATTGTCTTGCTCAAGGACACAAGTGTCATTACCGGGATTCGAACCCACACACTGATGACTCAGCCACCAGGACTTGCGTTTGATGCTCTAGACCACACTTTTTTTATTCTAAATCTCATACACTCTTGTTTTTTTTTTTTCAGTGTACAAGAAGGAGGAGCTTCTTCATCAGTACGAGGCAAGGTTTGAAGAGTTTGGGAACGCCAGGGACAGCAAAGTGGACAAGTAAGTGTTATCATTCTCACCAATTTTTTTAGGAGATAATCCACAGGTGCCATTATTTGCAATACACATTTCGGAAAGCTCCGTAAAAGAATTTCTAAGTGTGGTCACAAAAACTATAAGTATACATTCTTTTCACTGAGTGGGTGTGTTTGCATTGCATTAATACTGTGGCCATCAAATAAATGGATGAGCAGTTAATCTACCTGGGGTAGGCAGCAGCTCGTTTGTGTGTGCTTGATCCAATTAAGTCCACTGTTTGGAAAAGGAATTACATAAAGTTAACAGATGTGAGTTGCCAGAGGAAAAATGTGTTTTTGGTGGCCTCTTTCTTTAATTAATGGAGATTGCTACTAAAAGGGTATTCTTGAAACAAAAAAGTAGCTTATTTTAAGAATAAAGTTAAGTAATATTGTTGGGTCTGTTTTATGAAACGAAAAACACATTAAATTTGATGACATTTTCACCATAAATACACCAGTTATTCCTTAATTGTTTTTACTTTCCAGACCACTGATGAAGAACTTAGTCCTTGGATACTTCCACGCCCCTCCAAAGAAGCGCTCGGAAGTCCTCAAACTCATCGGCAATGTGCTCAACTTCTCCATAGATGAGCTGCAGACGGTGAGTATTTGAATCACCTGAACACATCAAGACTTAATTCTTGTGTACAAACTTCCCATTACTGCTTCAATTCTCAGACAACCTGTTCCTGAACGTTCCATGTTCTAGACCCCTGCCAACAATACAAAATATCTAAGTTTTGGTTGAACAAGTGACATCTTTATTTACGTACCAATAAAGCAATTCCGATTCTTTTTTTGAGGCATAAAAGGTGATATAGTTTTAGATAAAGACGTTACTTCGAAGTGAAATGTTTCTCAAAATGCTTTATACTTTCATAAGCTGCTGTATGCTTCTAACCAAACTTTTTAATTGACAATAATTTTAAGAGTAATTACCGATCCTTAACAGCCATTGGACACTTTCGATACAGGAGAAAAAAAAAAAGGTTCACAGATTTACAAATAATTTACACGGTTTACAGAAGGTAATGGTGAAAGACTTCTCTTGAAATATTATTCCATGAAATGCTTTACTTTTTGAGACAACATTAAAACAATATCAATTCTCGATAGCGAGAATTACGGATTTATTTTAAGAACATGTCATGACACGGTGAAACGTGCGGAAACAAGAGTGGGTTTTCCAGTTATTTTCTCCCGACTCCGATGACCAATTGAGCCTAAATTTTCACAGGTTTGTTATTTTATATATAAGTTGTGATACACAAAGTGTGGGAATTGGGCAATACTGTTTACCGAAAGTGTCCAATGGCTTTAAACAAGCTCCATTACAAGCTCCATCTTATTATTTTGTCATGCATTTATCAATCTGCTATTTCACTGGTAAATGCTTTGCACAGGTCGGTGTTGAAGAGAACCAAGGAGGTTGGTTGTCAGGAATATGGGGACGGGGAACGCCATCAAGTACCCCTCCCTCGACACCAAGAAGATCAAAGATGGAAAATGTAAGTTATCAATTAACTTTTTTTATGGCTTTCGTACTCCATGTTACTAGGCATTCTTTGCTTACACATTGCACTTGCACAGTAAGCGGAGAACGGTGGAGAATTGGGGTAAGCAGAGCCATGAAACTAGGCCCTGAAACTCTGGCGCAAATAATTACAAATACAAAATGCTTAGTTTCACCCAATGAGATTGAATTTTAACTTTGATTTTTCTGTCCCTGATAAACAGTCCTTCACGGAGCAGTTTGTCAAGTTCCTTGAACACGAGTCTTCGCCGACGCCCAAGATGCGCCTTCCCCTTGAAGAGATGACCAGTGAGAAGCCAAGGAGCCCCCGGGGTCAACTAGCCTTCAACCCGTTCTCCGCCCCGGTGCCCCAATACTCGCCCTTCATGCACCACCCTGAGCCCAGGAGTGGATCCGGTGAGCCCCATCATCAGCTGATGAAGCCCATGCTTGCCCCTAAGTCCGTCCTGCCGGCCGTTCCGACCATCGCGCCGATCGTCATCGGTGAGGCAGCGTCGGGTAGAAGCTCCCCAGGAAGTAGAAGCTCGGGGCTGTCAGATATCCTGCAATAACGATCCTACAAATTTATGGTAATAGACCTTATGCAAATGACATCGTTTGATTAGGGCGCCCTCGTCTAGAGGTCAAAAGGAGGCACTTCATTGACCAATCCTGTGCGCTGACGATGAAACATTTCTCGGATGGGTATGTCCAATTGTGGATTATTAAAAATATTCTTTTTCTTTAAAAATAATTGTTTAATTTATAAATTGTTCAAATATATTGGGGACCTCAGTGAGAGGACGCAGCTGTTGTATTTAAAAAAAAACAATGATGGGTTTTGATGAAATTAAGTCGCTTATACTGCCAAATTTGATGCTAATTTATTTCACAATTTAATTCTAAGTAATAAACCACAAGGGAAACTCTGGGTATTAACCCCATCACAAAGATGTAGACAAGATAGGGACACACGCCAACCTATGGGCTATTACCGGTACGTTAGTCCTGACCAGTGACTGGGATGCTGCAGGTTCCGCTCTTCTTTGTTCAGACCAAATTACGATGGTATTTTTTTTTTATAGATATCTACTTCTCAGAACCAGAGAACTGATCAGCAGGTGTTTCAGAACCACAAACAAAATTCAAGTGGGCTAAATTGAACAGTAGATGTGTGCTAGATATTAATTGATAATTTAAAATGTTTTTATTGTCAATTCAAAATACGCCTTGAGTGGTCTACAGTTGCCTTTGAATATTAAGCTAGATGATATATTCTTTGTGTACGGGCAATTCGGTGTGACCTTGGTCAAGTGAATGACTCAAGGGACACCAAGGCGGTGACCAGTGGGCATGGAGGCGATTGCCTCTGTTGCCTCTGTGAAGTATCATGCCAGAATCTATTATTGCATTATTAGGCTTGTTTTGCCCTTTGTTTCTATGTTTTAATAAGCTTACAGACATTTATTTATAAGTACTTTAATTTAGAAACCCTGAAAGCATTCAGCTATTTCTTAGGTTTTTAAATTTTCATTAATTGTTTCAATTCTTAATTTCCTTTTTGTTTATTGATACGACAAACTAGTTTTAATTAATTAATATGCTTAACATATTGATGTTTGTTGAGTTTGGTTTAAAGTTTTAGTTTCTATGTTATTATATGAGAGATGTTTTATTTCAGTAATTTCCAGGAAACTATTGAAACAGAAATTTGTGACTGAAATCTTGATCAAAATCGCCAGGACACTGACATAAAAAAAGATTAAATTAGGATAGACTTTTGTTATTTTATGTTTTGAGGGTTACTCAAGTTTCCTTCAAGTTATTTCTTTGGCTTTGGCTATGGGTTTATCCTTGCTCAAGGCAGTCAAATTATTCATTACGAAAAAAAGACTGCCGCTCTGTACAAAACCCACCCGTATACACTATGTGCGTAACACATCGCGCGACCTGACGCCCCATACACATCCGCATGCGTCGACTGGGTACGGCCTCCGCATGCAGTTAGTGGTACGAGTGCGGATTACTTGTGCACAGTAGTCGTACGACGGGTATTCAGCGATGTGACAGTGTATACGGGTGGGTCGTGCAGTGTGATTAAACACACCACACACAGTGTATACGGATGGGTTTACAACGGCGTCTTTTTCGGAGTGAATATAATGCGACTGCCTTTAGCAACGCTACTAAGGCTTGGGCTTGGGATTAGGGTCGGAACAACATTTTGAAGCTTATGCCAAAAGCACATTAGGTGTGGTTTGGGAATATTCAGATTAAAACATCTGGGTTTTTTGGGTGTTTTTTTTTAAAGCCAGGCCTGATGCTTCGATTTTGAAAGGGCAAAGGCATTGAGGCGCTTTTCTCCTTTGTTCAGAGCATTCTAATGAGGTAATTGTAAATTCTGTTGAAACATTTCGAGGGGCACCGAGGCAATTACCAGGGGCAATCGAGCTGTGAAATATCAAGCCTGCCATAGTGTATTTTTTCAAGTATTATACCATTTAGTATTTCTCTGAAAAAGTGGGAAACGTTCTGTGTTTTGGGATCGAGTAGCTGTGAATGGGGGTGAAGGAAGATTTTTTATATTTTTGTTGTTTTCTGAGGGGTGTTCTTTGTTGTTCTTTTTCAGATTTTGCTTAAAAATGCAACTTTAATATAATTTTTCAAAAACTTGTATCATAAACTGTGTATATTATAAAGGATAATGTATATACTAAATTAAAGAAAGTCTAACTTTGGTCTCGAAGCTTTAGCAGAAAATAAAAACTATAATTAAAAAAAAAGTGACAAAAGACTCAAACTTCAAGTTTCTGTTTGTTTTTTTACGCATTTTGGTTGAATTCTTTCAACTCCATGCTGGTTCAAATCCCACCTCGGATCGGAGCTTTGCATTGTGCGTGTGGGTCAACTTTTGTCTACACCTGAACAGAAGCGTTTTCTATTTAAAGGGTGTGGGTACTTTTTGTAACACAAAACCAGTGTCCACAGATAAATAAATAAATAAAACCAATAAAACAATTTCATGAAAACACGTATTTACACGCTAAAATATTTTTTCGTCTCATGATCACTGAGACGAAATTATTTTCATTACATTGTTTTTACTCATTTCTCAAAAACTACAGCACCTGACAGCAGGTAATATTTTCAGGGAAGCTTTCTACTATCATTATCTTCAAAATTGTGTAAGTTTAATGTAAATCTGTGGACATTGTGTTTTTTGTCCTACAAAAAGTACATAGACCCTTTAAGATTCAAACTTGAGAATTCCCCCTTTAATAAATTCTGTACTTGGCTTTTAAGGAAACCTGCCCCCCTCTCTCTCTCCCCCGCCCCCAAATTAAAATAATACAAAAATACACAACGCCAACGCTAGAGGGCGCTATATATACAACCGACGGCTGTTCAGTGACGTCATGCATCATCCTCAAGCGAAAAACATGGCTTCTTTTGAGGGACACGCTACCAAACGTCAGCGAACCGAGGTCGGCGGGCGAGGAGTGCAGTCTGGCACAAGGGTAATATACAATTTGAATGCTTTAATGTTGTAGACGTAGTTGAGCTTAATTTAGAGGATGCAAAGTGGTCTAAAATTGGGTTTTCTCCCTTGTAAAATTGGCGTGACCATTTTTTTCGTCGGTGGTGACAACAATGACATTTTTCACATTGGCTTGCATGGCCTCTTGGTCTGAACTTGACTGTAGAGGGCGCTTTATTGTACACCTTGTATTTTCCCCTCAAAAGCAAATAACAATCACTTGAATTTTCTGCTAATGTTCTCTATCATTTAAAAGCCATGAAGGAACAAATTGCCCTTGATGTACCTTACTTAAAAATCTGTTTTTCCATACCACACACTTTGTATTTGTTTATTAATAAATTAAATTGAACTGTTTTTTTACCAAGAAATAATATCTTACTTGAATAAATTATCATAATGTATTTCATGGAAAACTGTCCTTATCCTGCCACCACTTTTTCCCACATTTTTACACTCAATTTAACAAAAAGGATATCTCATTTGAGTATATTAAAAACTATTCTATTCTGTCTCAAATGAAAAAGTGGTTGCAGGATTTGGACAATTATCCAATAAAATAAATTGAACTGAAGCAGGGCAACTTGTAAACTCCACCACACACCAATTAACTCATATTATTTGAGGTCAACCCGCACCTACCTAGCCCATGTTAGGGAAAAAAGTTTCGGAAAAGTTTCCGCATGGCGCCACCACTTTTTCATTCGATATGAAATAATATAGTATCTAATTTACCTCATTGATATATCCATTTTTGTAAAAATAAGTGAAAAAGTGGTGGCGCAATACGGAAAGTTATCCAAAGTTTCTTAGCGTGCCACCACGTTTTTACAAATTTTTACCAAAATGGATATTTTATTTTGAGTAAATTAGTTTATGTCATAATGAATTTAAAAAAAAAGGCACTGGCAGAATTCAGAAACTTTTCTTACAGCTGGGCAAAAAAATTTACACTGGACTAAATGCAGGCTTGAGATGAGTGTTTTTATCAATGGACAAGTAAAATCATGATTGGACAGCCTGACAGTCTTGTGTTTTGTTCAAATGTCGAGTCCTTGAAAGTCTGAACAATTTCTCTTTGTAGAGAGTGTCATGGCCGAGTGGTTAAAAGCATCAAATTCAAGTTCTGGTGCGAATTCACCGGAGTGTGGGTTCGAATCCCGGTCGTGACACTTGTGTCCTTGAGCAAGATACTTTACTATAATTGCTTCTCTTCACCCAGGGGAATAAATGGGTACCTGCGAGGGTAGAGGTTGACATTGTGAATGAAAAAGCCTTTGGAGCGATATAAACTGTTGCCCAGGTTGTATACTCCCAAGGGAGCTGAGAAACATTAAAAAAGGGATGTTATTGCAGGCCTGTATGCTTCATTTTTAAAAGGGCAAGGGCACCAAGGCATTTCCTCCTTGGTAAAGGGCACCCTATGAGGAAATTGTAAATTTCTACTGGAGCATTTCAAGGGCACCAAGGCAATGACCAGGGGCAACGGAGGCAATTGCCTTCGTTGTCTCCGTGAAGTATCAGGCCTGTTATTGGCCCTATGACCAGGGCACTAATGTAAAGCGCATTATACGGTTTTTGTGAAATGCGCTATAAGAATTGGTTATTATTATTATTATTAAAATATCTATAAAGAAACCCATAAACAAATTGGGATTTAAAACTTCTCTTTGTGCTTGTTCAAGTTAAAACAATTATTGTTGAAATGTATATATTTGTTCATGTAAAATCATTTCTGTTCTTGTAAAAAAAAAAATGAGGTGCATTAATTTAAACTTGTCCCCAAATTTGAGCCCTAACTTTGATTTATATCATGTAGTTGTGAGGCTGACCAAACATTACACCAGTGGACAAGGTTAGGTGTTTTGTTTGCTAGTTGGCAAACCTTTTTCATATGTTCTCTGTTCCTAATTTATAAGCTTTACAACGAACTAGTCCCACTTGGAAAGAGTTCAGAGTTTTAACTAACAGATTGGCATAGATGTTATATAATCCATTTATTGTCCAAGCAAAGCCCCCAAGTGGAACACAGATCTGTACATTCTTTGTGTGGTCTTTTAACTAATTTAAGACATTCCTACATTTGTGTTGTGTGTCCATTTTACAAAAGGACATTGCATAGCATGTGATGTTTGTTTGTGAAATTGTGATTCAGTTGTTGTCATTTTAAACCCCAGTCCCAAACCCTTACATGTATTGTTCAATTTCCAAAAGGACATTGCAAAGCAAGTGATGTTTGTTTGTGATTCAGTTATTGTCATTTTAAACCCCAGTCCCAAACCCTTACAGTGTTCAATTGCCACAGTTAATGATTTGAATGATTGGGGCATATACTATGTACTCTTCCATGGCTGTATACATGTACATACAGCTGTACAGTACAGGCCCGAATAACAAAGTTGCTTTTCACTGGGTCAGGCATTCCAATCTATGGTCCAAACAATTTGGTGTGGAGTTGTAATACTGTATGCATTCAGGTCACACTCCAGCCAAACTACCTCGCCTGTCCATGAAGGTATGGTCTGTCATGCCTAAGCCATTTGAGAGTTGGACTTGAACAATGGCTTGCGAGCAGTCACATGTAAATGCTCAATTAAAATTCCTCAAGACTAAATCTAGTGTTGCTCTGTTACATAATAAGGACAAGCATCATGGGGAAATTGAACACCCATACACAATTCCTACTATATAGTATAATGTGTAGAACACTATAGGCAGTAGAATAGAATAGAGCATGCATAGTACACATGGCATACACTGTAGTGCAAGGTTCATTGTGTTTGGTGTGTGGTGCCACTTTTTCCAACCACATGAAGTAGACTAGTGGGTGGTTCACAACACAACATGTCCTCCTCATGGGGCTCCACATGTGAACAGACTCGGAGTGATGTCTCCCATTGTGCATGTACATCAGTATGCATGCGAACAAGTACATTGTGCACATGGAGCAGTGTGTGCAAAAAGCACAGGCATGACAGTATGTATGACCATTGTTATACACCTGTAAGTATACTTGATTTGGGGGGCGGGGGGGGGGGGGGGGGGGGCTAGGTCTCACCGTTATCAAGCGCTGTGAGATCCTTGTCGGGGTGTGGTTGTGCCATCCTTCTATATTCTATACATGTAGCTTTGAGCAGTTGAGTATTGGTCTATTAAGGAAAATTATTTTAAAGCCTTCCAGGAGAGCTCTAGAGGTTTTACATCTGCTTTGAAATGCAAAAGTTGAACCCCCTCACGGTGTACTCTCTTCTTGCCCATTTGACTCTTTCAACTACAAAATACCATACAGGAGAACTGTGGAGACTAAGTCCACAGTACACAAGCCTTTAGTAATGTTCTCTCCTGCCTAGCTGGCTCTTGCCACAAAATGCCACAGGAGACTGCATGGAGACCTAAGGAAATGTGTAGTCCAAAGTGTAAGGCAATTGGGTCCACATATTTCCAGTGGTCAGGTGGTACAAATGGAATAAATATATAGCCAACTGTACGCATGCAAGGTACTTTGTAGCACTCAGTCCGTGATACCAGTGTATAGGAGGGTGGGTTGTACATGTAGGACTCAATCCAACCAGAGCTTTCTGTGGATTTCTGTTGTTTCCTGAGAACCCTAGAAAGTTCCAAGTGCATGCTTTTACCAAATTGTTATAAGGTAGAAATAGTTTTTCCTTAATTCATTTAAATTTATTTGGCGTTTTCTTGATTCTTTGTTCTTTTAGGATCGATTTGAAGATGACCATAAACTCATGGCGTCCAAGGTGGTCCACGTCAGGGGATTGAGCGACAGGGTGACCGATGGGGACCTCGTGGAGGCACTGCAGTTCTTTGGACCCATCAGGTAAAATTAATGAATGTTTATTCATCTTGTAAAGAAGCAAATAGTTAAGAGAACAAAAGATGTAGATGAAATGTGGTTTATCAACAAACTGGTCTATTGCAAAGGTTGTACCTGTACAACTGTATGTAGAAGTAATTAGGAACATGTATGTATAAGCTTGGGCGATATCGATTTATTTTAACCACGATATATCGCCGACAATATATCGCGATATTCGATAGAATCGCGATTAATTAAATTTGACAATTTAGTATCGCGATATTCGATAATATTGCGGTATCGCCCAAGCTTATGTATGTACTGTGTAGATGAGCAGACAAAAGCTTGATTGCGTCTTTTGTCAGTCGCGCATTCTTTGTGATATTATTGAATATAGCCTGGGTTTTTTGTTGTTGTTTGATTGCAGCTTTGTGTACACCATGGCGGGCAAAGGCCAGGCCCTGGTAGAGTTTGAAGACATGGAGGCGTCTACCGGCTGCGTGGAATACACCCAGGTAAAAACAAGTTTCAATTTAGAAGTTGATTTCCAAGGGATGCTCGGCCCTGATATAGGCCATAGAGGCAATTGGCTCTATGCCCTAATCATTGCCTGGGTGCCCCTTGAAATGTTCCAGTACAAATAGATATTTCTTTCATCGAGGTGCCCTTTACTTACATGTAGGGAAAACTGTCTTGTTTTTTACAAGAACATGCCCCATGTCATTGCCTGGGTGCCCCTTGTCATTGCCATATTGCCCCTTGCAATGTCTTTATGCCCCTTGCAATGTCTTTATGCCCCTTGCAATGTCTTTATGCCCCTTGCAATGTCTTTATGCCCCTTGACATTGACTTTGCACCCCTTGTAATTGACTCGGTGCCCTACGGTATTGCCATGGTGCCCCTTGACATTGTCTTGGTGCTTCTTGAAATGTTCCTTTAAGGGTTTTACATTGCCCTCATAAAATATTCCCCTCATTTGGGGGAATATGTCTTGCCATTTTAACCAGCACTAAATCTGCACTGTATATACTGTCTATTGCTTTATGTTGATTATTAATGTTTGCATTGCCATGTTGTATTCTATTTTCATTGTCAATTTACTGTGTGTTTTACATGTTGATTGTTAATTTTACTGTGTATTTTACATGTTGATTGTTAATTTTACTGTGTATTTGACATGTTTGATTCTTTATTTTACTGTGTATTTGATTGTGGTGTTAACCCATTTTATGAGTGAGGGTGTCTGGTTTTGAACATTATAACATGAAATTTCATATTGCATAGTGTATGTTTCTTGATATATTGTGTGTATTTTTATCATGTGTATGCTGTATTGAAATATTGTATATGATGTGCTTTTTGATGGGTTTTGTGAATTTGTTATTTCTATTCGCACATACACTGTACGAGCATCCTCCAATGGAGAGGGTGCACTACAAATGTAACAAATTTAAATATTGTTATTTCTTGATCTTCCAAATGCAGGTGTCTGACAGGCGAAAAACAATTTCCGTTCTATTTCATACTATTTTGTGTTCGAGTTCCACGGCAGCTATATTCTCCCCAGGGAGCTGAGAAAGTATAAAGGAATGTTATTGGCCCAATGTAAAGCGCAATGATACAATAATGTAAAATGCGCTATTTAAGAACTAGTTATTAAAAAGTGTTTCTTTCTGTACACAGAATCATCCGGAGAACGTGATTAATGTAGCTGGTTCCCCGGCGATGATTAACTTCTCTACCAGTAAGAGGATCAAGAGACCAGGGTAAGGCATCCATTTGTATTTATATTAAAGGAACATTACAGAATTGGTAAGAAACAAAAATTGTAAAGATCACAGATTTACATAAAACTTACACGGTCTAATGATGATGATAGTTGAAAACATCCCTTGAAATATTTCTGTCTGAAATGTCATATTTGATGAGAAAGAAATAATCAAACTTCGCGTTTGGAGTTTATCGCTCAGTGAGCGTTTTATTCATTTTTATTTTGGCATCGATGCAATGCAGAATTTGTAATCGGTTTTTCACTATTCTCTCGTGACCCAGATGGCCAATCGATCTCAAACTTCTACAGGTTTGTCAGTTTATGTGTATGGTGGATTACATAAATTGCTTACACTGCCAGCAACTGTTTTGTTAGCAAAAACCAATTTTGTAATGTTCCTTTAACCGATTTCACAAAACGCTAGGACTTTATTATTAAGCTGTTGTCATCAATTCAGACCTTGCGTCGTTTGTTTTCTGGGACATGCTACATGTATTTCAAAAAAATATTTAAACATTTATTAGAAGAAAAAGTGTTTTGTCATATTTTTGATGTTTTTGTGATTGTTAATTTTGTCAGAGAGAATGCCCCTGATATGCCAGAGGAGACACCCAACAGAGTCATCTTGCTGACGGTGCATAATCCATTCTACAGCATCAACACGGTTAGTTTAATTCCACCCTGAAAATTTCTCAACTTGACCCGCTCAAATCCCTTGAAGAGCACACCTTTGTCTCTCTCAAAAATGTTTGGTTCCTTCAAATTGTTGTCTATACCCGTATCCCCTTAATCCCTCATGAAAATTTCTCAACTAAGTACGCTCAAGTACCTTTGAGAACATTTCCTTTTTCTTTCCTATCATGTATTGGTTCGTTTAAATGGATCATGTCATATTGCCTACTTTTCCTAAACCCTTTGGACATCAGTCTTCTTCAGGATTGCAGAGGACTGTGGCCAGTAGGCCTAAATAACAATTGCTTATCAGTTGGTCGGCAATCCAATAGGGGATTTTTGGGACACTTAGTGGCAGCAGACTTACCAGGTAAAATGCATTGTTCTCGGTTTTTTTAGGTGCTCCGAACTATGTAAACAATGGACATTTACCTGGTAAGTCTGCTGCCACCTAGCGTTCTCAAGTCTCCAATTCTATCTAAGTCCAAACAGTTTGGCACGGGTTGACATAGGAGAGGAGGATATTGGTGGGTTGAGGTCACCTTTAGGGCAAAAAGGACCAAGGACCAAGGGTTTAAGGCTACACTGGTTGCCAATTCAATTCTATTCATTGTAAATGTCACTCTTTGATTTGAAACTGAATGAACTTTTCTCTTTATGTCAGGATGTGATACATACCATCTGCAAGGGATACGGTGACGTCCTTCGTATCGTCATCTTCAGAAAGAATGGAATCCAGTCCATGGTGGAATATCCTTTTAAATCTTTTTTTTTGTTTAAAACAAATGAATCACGGTACTTGGTACTTTTCTGAGTTCTGGTGATCCACAGGCAAATCACTCTGGTGAGAACCCAACCCAGGACCTTTGAATTGCTAGAGCTGGGCCCAATTTCATGGCCCTTCTTACCGCCGAATTCTGCACTTACGATCACCATTCCTCGCTTACGTGCAAGCGCCAAATTTATGCACAAGCTGTGTAAGCGTAGAATGCCTAGTTACGTGTAGTACACAGGCGCAGAAGCCAAACTTCCCTGCTAACCCATGAAACACGCTTAACGTAAGCACGGAATTCCCTGCTTCCGTAAGCGCCGATTCTGTGCTTACATTAAAGCAGAGCCATGAAATTGGACCCAGATGTCTTGGCTAGAGGCAGTTTGATTCCTATGTGTTAGCCAATCTCTGATTAGACCTTAACTGATCTCGTTTACGTTTGACACCATTGAGTCGGCAACCAAAGCTAAGAAGGCACTTCAGGGATGTGATATCTACTCTGGCTGCTGTACACTCAGGGTAGAGTTTGCAAGGGTAAGCTCAATAGGACTTAGAAACTTTGCATGGTTTTATTATAGATTCTGGATTTATAGGTCTGGTACAATGACTTGCACAAGTTTTCGCTTACATTTGAATTCCTAAGACTACAGAGACAGTTGCTACGTCACAGGATTCAGGGCAAGCTTTTGTAACGCAACCTCCAGATGAGCAGACCCTGGTACCATCGTGCCTTGTAAGGGTGTTCACCGTCTCTTACGTAACAAAGCAAAAGCTTGCCGACAATCATGTGACATAGCAACTATCTCTTTAGTCTGAGGAATTCAAACTTAAGTGGTGAATTGTGATCAAGCACATCATTGTACCAGACAACATTAAAATCTAACACGCAAATGGCTTATTCAATGCGTGTTTCATAGTGCCTAAAACCCCTGTCTCCATCCTTCTTGGTTAAAGTACAGATTGTCAGCAGTTTTTCTCGTCAAATTTTACTTTTTACAGACTCAGACCCTCACAGTTTACAAGAATGACCACGAGACCTACGACTACACCAACGCTAGTCTGGCGCCCCCAAGTAAGTGTTTTAAGAATTTACTCGTTTCTTTTCCCCATTATATTCAAGGTCTCACAAAAGAGTTTGCCCCCAAAATAAAATTTGTAAAAATATTTGCCCTCAACACCATAGCCATGTTGGCATTACCAGAATATCAAAAAGGGATTTTGAATTTTTGTCCATGGATGAAATTGTTTGAGTGAATGGGTTTGTGGTTCTTTTTTCAAGAAGGGGAGGGGGTAACACGCACTGATTCCAATTTCATGGTTGTGCTTACAATGCAGAATCTTCTCTTACATGTGCTTTATAGGGCACCGTGAGCACAGAATTCTGCAGTCGGCAAAGCTATAGAATTTGACTACAGCACTAGAATGAGCGTGATTTTTATGATATTTATGATATCTGAAAAGTTCAATGAATTGTGTTCTTTCTTTAAACCTTTGATTATATTCAACTCACTTCTATACAAAAAGGATGACCAATGAGCTTTCTTGTTAACACATCTATGTTCCTTCATAGAGCGAAATCCAAAGTCGCAGTTTGAACATTGAAGAAAACAAAACTCTGTGGCAAAAATTGAAATCCTCTTTTCTTCCTGAATACACCAAATACAATAAAATACTTTGCATAGTTTGTGCATTTAAAGACTCACAACCAATTTTGATCCGTATATCAGTCATGATATTTTTCCTACTTAAATCTCATTTCTGTTTTTTTAAATCAGAAACATTGTGATAAAATAGTGTGAAATGTTACACTATAGCGTACACCACAAGTACATTTAGGTCAGCCCTTGTACTTGATAAAATGTTCCTACTTTTTCCAAAAGGGCCAAATGTCATGCCTGATATGTGGAAATCATAATGCTTGAAATCATACTTAGTGGCTTTTCTTAACGAAGACAAACGTTTTCAATTGTATCATTTATCATGGAAAACTGGTCGCCTACAGTTAATGCATGGCGATACTTTACAGACTTCAAATACCTTAAAAAACACTAATCTGAGTGAGCAATTTATGAATGCGGTTCAAAGTTCATGAGTTTATACCATCTCATAAATATGAATATTATACAATATAACATTTTGCATTTCAAGTTTTGATATATCAATTATAATTAAGCTTGTTGGATGATACAGAAAGACAATGTCCTTCATTTGAAGTCTATAACATGCTTTTAACATGGCGTTTTGTTTTATGTTGACACTACAATGTATCTATTGTATGGTAATATACATACACATCGGCACTGTATACTCGGCTCTTTTCCCCTAGTCATTTGAGAAAACTAAAATGGTAAGACATACTTTAATGACAGGTGTATGGGTTCGAATCCCTCCCATGTTTTATGCCTGTATTGATTTGTTTGCCTCCTGGCTTGGGAAAAAACTGAGTACACAGTGCGTATCACACTTTGGTGTAAAGTTAAAAAAAAAAAAAAAACAAGTAAATTCTTTATCTCGATGCTGTACATCTGTTTTCAAAAACGCTACATTTAGCGCAGTGTTCTTCTTTGGTGTAAACATAACGACATTGTTCAAGCTTTATGTGAATGGGTTTCTTTTAACTTCATTCTCAACACCTTTTTCTATCCCATTCTTGTGGCCCACACTTTGAATGGACTTTTGTGCCTGGTGATGGGCGGCTTCTGAACCAAATTGGAAAATAAAATAAAAAGCTTTCTCACTACACAACAGTTTAAATGTTTGTTACGCAAGAAATCATAATAAATATTTTTGTATATATAAAAAAAAACAAATTCTGTACACCTAATATTCACAAGAGTTGCCCTCAAAACTGGTGGGTTTTTTTTCCCCACCAAGAGTATCCAGGGCTTAGAATTAATCTCTTAACCAAACCAGTCTAGCAGTCTTGTGGTTTATACGAATAAAAATACCTCACTGTGTATGGACAATTAGATGTTCAAATGTTGCCTTTTTTAGTCTAATAAATATCTTTCAATTATGTTGAGTGTTAAAAGATACACAATGTTTTAAACAATGGTTTAAACAATGGTTTAAACAAACGAGAAAAACAAACATTTATTTTGTCTTCATGTACAGGTTAAATGTTAAACATTCCGTTCATTGTGAAATATCAAATGTCTTGGAGTAAGCACACTGTTATAACATTTGTAATATTTGTAACATTTGATGTAGAAATGTCTTGTCACAACAATGGACATACATTTATGTGTAAATATATTTCCACAGTTGTTACGACTTTCCACTTGTACATGTGACCAAGGAAGACAACTGACATTGGTGTAGGCAGACTTAAAAGGCTATACTTGTAGGATTACTTGCTGTGTGAGTCAGAACGTCAAATTTCCACATCCGCCAAGTACCACACAAGACTGTACGTGATGTAGAGTGTGTGAAGAACGTGCAATGTAGATTGTTCCACGAGGTTCGAAGTATGAGCAATGTGGCATTTAAAGTTCACAATGTGTATAACGGATAACAATGCGTTTTGGTCCGTCCTGTTTTTAATTGTACAGTACATTTGAAATGAAATGACCCTCCAAAACCTGGGTTAGCAAAGAAGCCACAATATTGACTATTTTCATATATACAAAGTCTCACAAACAATGACGCTTCAAACAAGTTTACAAAGCATTCGATGGTAAAATTACATAAATTTTAAATAAATATTTAACAGAAACAAAAAATACTCTACAAATATGTGTTGCTTAACTCAATATTATGTATTTTAAAACCTATGTGAATTTAACCTCCTATTTTTGTACATATACTTGCATTTGTATTGTATTTATAAGTATTCAACAAATTAATCACAAGCGTTGTACAAAATGTTGTACATGTATGACAAATGTCACTACTTTATATGGGTAAGTTAACAGAAACTGTTAATGTACACTTGTAAACAAGTAAATGTCACCACACAATCATTTTATTACAAATGTTATTTTTTACTGATTGCCATGTGTATCGTGTACATGCTTAAAACTGTAAAGTGGATACATGGTGCAACTTGTAAACAGGTTTCAACACTATTAATTGTCAATAATTATACGTAAATACAGTGTTTAAAATTGTGCATGTTTTTCATTTTTTCAATATACATGATATAATGCAATATGAAAACATACATTGTTACACATTCCCCGATATTGTTCTTTGTGACGTGACGTGACATCAGGGAAGGGGTTGTTTATAAAGCTTTGAGCCAAGCTTGAGGTTTGGTTTTAGAGTAAAATATCAAACAATTGTTGTGACAACATCAGATGTGCTTCAAGGAAAACCTGACCTGCAGAGAAAACACCAACAGCAAGTTTGTGACATTCAGAAGAAACAAAACATTGTTTACCACAGGATATCCACCTTCTACACATCAAAACACTGAGTTTATAAAACTGTTTTTTTCTTCAAACCATGGATTGAGGTTCACTGGTCTTGGTTGCCTTCTACAGAACACTCCAACCAATGGACCAAATGAGTGTACCATGGTGCACACATTTGCAGGAACACAGTGACAGAGTTTTGAACAAAATAATACAATAATTAAACTAATCCAAAACAACACCTTTTGCTAAGTATACACTTTGGGTTTTTTTATGTGTCAAAATGAAAATTTGCTTCAATCAAAATAACAAAATATAGTGGCTTTTACCAAATACAATGTATATTTGGCAAAAATTAACAAAATTGTACTATAACTCTTGGACAAGCACAACAATTATAGACGTTTGCAAACAAAAACAAAGAACTGTTGAGGTTTGTGACTACTCTCTAGTCACAACTCGATTCTTACAACTGAAAATGTATCACAGAGGGACAAACTACACAGAGCAAGCAAGACGATTCTGAAACACACTGACACTGTGATGGACACCATAAAACCAGCCACCACGTAGACCGTGCCAACATGCCTCTCACTCATGCATCCATCTACACGTCTTGACACCATCTACACTATAATGACTTTCTCCTTCTTGGTGTATTCCATGCTATATAAACCTGATTGTACCCCCAACGAATTGTGCAGGGAAAGCAGAGTGAAAATCTCTCTAACTGCAGCAGGGAACAGCAGCAGAGCACGACAAGCAGCGGCAGTTTTTTACTCTATGAGATGGGAGCAGCATAGTCGTTGAATGTTGCTGCAGTTCGTAAAATCACTGCGACCAATGTAGTGAGGTGTGGTCATGTCTGCCTTCTAGGAACTTAACTGATACAGGAGGTAACATGTTGTCAATGCAGGTATCTAGACCCAAAAGCCTTTGTATCTATAAAATTGGTCAATGTCTCTCAAACCTTACTGGTAATAATTTTTAAAATAAATAATTGAGTTCAACCATTTGTTTGATATGTAGTTTTCCCAAATCTATAATTGTATCATTGATTTTGTTTTAATACAGTGTATTTTTAGGTTTTGTAATTAGAATTTTAATGGGCTGTGATTTACTACAGATGACTGATCTTTTGGTAAACACTCTTTTAGGTCTTTAAAAATTATTTCTTTTTGTTAAGCTGTGACTTTTTAAAAGCAAGGGTTTCACTGGTGAAAAGTATGTTTTGTTCAATTAATATATTAACAAAAGAAATTCTAACCCTAACCCATTTGATGGGGAAGGTGTGGAGATCCCTTCATTGTGGGTTTTATTTAAAGGCACTGGACACTATTGGTAATTACTTAAATTAATTTTTAGCATAAAAACTTACTTAGTCTGAATTGGAGAGCTGTTGATAGTATGAAACATTGTGAGAAACGACTCCCTCTGAATTAATGTGGTTGTTTAGATAAGAGGTCATTTCTCACTCAAATAGTAAAAGGCTTGAGGCCTGAAGCCTTTTATTAGCCATCTGACAGCACACAAATCTGTGCAACTTGGGTGTTTTTTCTTTCATTATTTCGCAACTTCGACGACCAATTGGGTCCAAATCTTTACAGATTTATTACTTTATGCATAATGTTGGGATACACCAAGTGAGAAGACTGGTCTTTGACAATTACCAATGGTGTTCAGTGCCTTTAACTATATGGAAGTTTGACTCGTGTTTCTTTGTTACTTTGATCAGGTCGTGGAGCAGCCCTTCTTGATGACCCACCGCCGTCTACCTACAATGGACCGACAAAAGCCAACATCAGGAGAGGGGGTGGAGGTAACCCTCGTTTCGGTAAGAAAGATGGACTCTGTTGCTCGCGACACTTGGGCCGTGTCCGAAACGACGACTTTGGCTACAGCTACGGCTAGATCGCGCGCGTCTGCCTATTCTTCAACACTGGTAGACGCGCTGATCTAGACGTAGCTGTAGCCGAAGTCGTCGTTTCGGACACGGCCTTACTCTCTGGAAATGTTGTATTGATATTGTGCATCTTGTTGTGTCGTGAACGAGTGGTCTAGTGCACCGGACTCGTTCTCTGATGTTCTGATCAGCAGAGTGTCAGAGTGTGGGTTGAGTCCCGGTCTTGACACTTCAGTCCTTGTTACCAAGACACGTTTTGAAACCGTTTTTGCTTTGTCCTTCAAAGTGAGTTTCTGCATTATTTTTTCATTTGTTTTCTTCATGCAAGTCGCCAGACACACAAGGCCACTTCAGAAGGCCACTTCAAGGTGTGGGCTACAATTATTTTTTCCCCAGAGGCCATTGCCACCTACTCCTAGGGCTAAACAGGGTTACCCCTTTCACAGTCCATACGAATGTAAGCTTGGGTATCATCAGTCCGAAGCCTGGCCAGTAGAGCAGAAAGCACTACCTACCCAATTTTACGTAACAAGTGTCAAGACTGGGATTCGAAACCATCCTCTGCTGATCAAACACCAGAGCTTGAATCCTGTGCTCTTAACCATTCGGCCATGACACATCACAAAGTTTGTTTTTAAGGGCATTCAGCTTGGCTCAGTGGTTTCTTCCCTGCCTTTCATCTCTGTGGGCCCGGTTCGAATCCCTGACTGGAACCTTGCTTTGTGTATTCGTTTTTAGCGTGATGCTGTGGGTTCTTCCTTCCATATCTAGAATCCTTTTTTTCTCCATAGCTTTCTCTCATTCACTTCTTATATATTTACTTTTGTTATCTTCAGCTAGCCTGGTACTTATTTGTATTTTGTCGTCAGCATTTTGTAATGTCAATGTTTGTGTTGTCCTTTTTTCAAGATTCACCATAGTTCAATCCTAATTACTTATGTATTATTTTCTTTAACATTATATTAATTTTATATACTTATATTATGCGCTTTTGATTTTTTTTTTTTTAAGCTTTCTATGTGCTGATAATTTCTCGTAATGAATTATTTTAGTTATGAAATGCGCATTTCAACATGTTCATATGTTTTTTTCTTTGTTTATATCCACAGATTCTCGCGGTGGACCTCACGGTGGTGGTGGTGGTGGCCCAATGCGCGGCCCGCCCCCGCCCCAGCACTACCAGGATCCCCAGCAGGGGGGCTACGGCCCACCCCACGGTGGTGGCGGTGGCGGTGGGGGCCGCGGAGGCGGAGGAGGTTACCAGGACCATGGCGAGTACCCCCAGCAGTATAACCACATGCAGGACCAGCAGGCCTTGCAGCCGCTCCCTCCTAATGCACCATCCCACAGCGGCATCGTTATGGTGTATAACATCAACCTGGACAAGATGAACTGCGAGAAGCTCTTCAATCTCATGTGCCCCTTTGGAAATATCTTCAAGGTAGGAGAGAGTTCAAGATTACATTTTATGGGGACGCTAGTTTTCCGGCTATTTTTATTTTCTCTTTCTTATTTTCTGTGAAAGTTTCCCGACACATGAGGCCTGAAGGCCACTTCAAGGTGTGTGCTACAAATCAACTATTTTTCTAGGGGCTGTTGGCACCTACTCCTGGGGGGCTGAAACAGGGCTACCCCCTTAACAGTCCATACAGATGTAGGCTTGGGTATCATCCATCAAAAGCCTGGCTGGTAGAGCAGAAAGCACTATATCACCAACTTTACTTTCAGGAGTTCCTGCTTTTACATGTATTATTTGTGGCGTGTTGTGGTGCAGCGGTCTAGTTCACTGTACCCAAGCCTTTGGTGTTGTCAGCAGCAGAGTGGGGGTTTGATAATGGTCATGACACTTAACCGTAATTGCTTTGTGAAAAGTTTGGAAGGTAGTGCATTATGCTCTACCAGCCAGGCTCCTAGTTGATGAAACCCATGCCTACATTCTTACTGACTATGAAGGGGGTAACCCTGTGTTGGCTCTAGGAGCATTTGATTTGGGTCAATGCCCAATGTGCGGATGTGAGTCATGGACACTAACCAGTCGTCTAGAGAAGAGACTTGACGGCTGCTATACAAGAATGCCTTGTTATATAAAACAGATTCATTGGGAGAGGCATGTCACAAACCTGGAGCTCTACGCTGGACTACCGAGACTTAGCACCAAGATTAGGGCAAGAAGGCTGAGATTAGCAGGTCACTGCCTCAGAGATACTGAGCCGGCAGTGAGCAGGCTGGTGCTTTGGGCCCCTAGTCAGGGTTACTGTTCCCGAGGCAGACCACAAACCACCTACATATATGTGGACACCTTGTGTCGGGTCTCTGGCCTGAGGCGGGAGGAGCTGCGTACAGCAATGGAGGACCAACGTGTTTGGAGGGCCATCATCCGATGCTCCGCATTGACTGAATGAATGAATGCCCTAGACTGTTATGCATAGCCCTCACCTTAAGGCTTCTTCTGATTAGTTTTGTTTCTTTGATGTTTTCCCCCAGATAAAATTCATGAAGTCCAAACCAGGGACCGTGCTGGTTGACATGGGAGAACCCTACGCCGTGAGTAGAGCCATCACCAACCTGAGTAACATTGAATTCTTCTGCATGACCATACAGCTTGGGTGAGTAGACTTGGCGTTGGTTGCATTTAATGAAGATTTGTCAACTTCACTTTGATACCTATTTGAATTATATGAATTGAATATGACATGTTTGAATCAATGGAAATGCCCCAGAACCAGTAGATTCATCACACAGCTGTATTCCTAAATTAAAGCCCGGTTCGTACTTCCTGCGAATGTGAATGCGAAGCAAATTTTGGTGACGCAACCTTTCCCTTTGTGACGCAATGATATTCGCAACGCAGTAAGCATTCGCAGGAAGTATGAACCGGGCCTAAAGGGGCGGGTCATCATGATCAAAGCAGGCCCAGGCATGATACTTCACGGAGGCAACGAGAAGGCGATTGCCTCCATGCCCCCTGGTCATTGCCTTGGTGCCTTTGAAATGCTCCAGTGCAAATTTACAATTTCCTCAAAGGGTGCCCTTAGCTTTACCAAGGAGAAAATGCCTTGGTGCCCTTGCCCTTTCAAAAACAAAGTATACATGCCTGCAGGCCTACGGCTGTACATGGATTTATGAACTCTAACACAGTTACTGCATGCGCATGTCCTTCGTCCGTATCAAATCTACAGAGAGTGTGCTTGGCTGTAACAGGGTGAAAGTTTACATGTATAATACCCAAGCCTACATCCGTATGGACTGTAAAAGGGGTAACCCTGTTTCAGCCCTAGGAGTAGGCGGCAACGACCTCTGGACAAAAATAATTGTAGCCCACACCTTGAAATGGCCTTCAGGCCTTGTGTGTCTGGCGACTTGCATAAAAATATAAAAATAAAATAAAAAAACTGTTTGTCTCGTTTAATGATTTTTATCACGGGCTACATAGTATGTTTTATTTGATGTTGTACCTATAGACGATGTGACCTATGTTTACATTCAAACCGCCCTCTGTTGACAAAATACTATATACGCCTTGTTTCGCCCGGCACTGAGTTGCATAGTCAAAGTAAGATTGCGTACACTTTCTAGCTGGCTGCCAAAACACAAAGGTTTTGCCCGGCGGTATGCGCGCGAATCATGTTATGGTCTTCGTGTGACGTCAGAGGTCACATCGTCTATATGATGTCAACTTGTTTTCCATTCAAATTGCTATTGCCAATTTGCATATATATACATATGTTGTTGTTATTGTCAATTGACATCTTGTTATTGCCAATTGTCATATGATATTGTTATTGCCAATTAGCATTTTCTATTGGCAATGTGCAAAAATGTATATATTTTTGCTAATATGCATAAATGTCTTCTTTTGTTTTCAATGTGCATATCTAATTATTATTCCCCCTTAAGTTTCAATATGCTTTTAATTTGTTCTGCCATTCTGCATGTATATGTCATTGTTGTTGCCAATTATATACATAAATGTAATTTTTATTTCCAATGTGCATGTAATTATCATTGCCCTTTTTGTTTCAATATGCTTGTTATTTTTATTGCCTCTCTGCAGAATGTAACTGTTTTTGCCAATAGTTATACGCATTCCTGTTATTTTTCCCCGTTTATGTGTATTAATTTTCCTCATACACATGGGAGAAAACTGTCATGCTTTTTATCGTGACTTTAAATAGGCCTATATTGAATCTATTTGCGTTATGTAATTATTTGTGTAAATTTGCAGATGTGTATTTTAATTTCAAACACGCATAGTTTTTATTGCCAATATGTAATTTTTATTGCCAGCATAGAATAAGTAGGCCTAACAATTTAATTGAATTTATTATTAGTTATAATAAGCCAATTGTACAAAATAATATGTAGAGATTATTATGATTTTCCTTTATTTATTGTTATTCTGCAATCTTATTTTGTAGGTACTCTAACCAGACGTTTCTGAATCCACCCCCGGGTACATGGAACCTTCCAGACGGCTCCCCATCCTACATGGATTACTCCAAGAGCAGAAATAACCGGTTCATGAACAAAGAGGCCGCCGCCAAGAATCATATCCTTTGAATATAGAGGGCGCTGTTCTAAGGACCTTATTGACCTTTTCGCAAATACCCATTGCGAAAGCACAAATTGTTGAATGAGGTGCATGCTGGTCTAGCTAGGGGATCAAACTTGAGCGCTAGCTAGACCAGCATGCACCTCATTCAACGCCTACAGAGCACATACCCAATATTTGGGATAAGGTCTATGGTGGGAGTATAATCAGGCGGTTTGCGGTCACACCAAGTGAACATCTTTTTTGAGTAGTTTTGTTTCTGAGAAAAACCAGTGGTTGACATCTCAACGTTTCGATCTGTATACTATGCCGTCTACAACTCAACATGTCAACAAGTGTATATGCTCTAATCTTCTTCAGGAGTCAATCAGAGCATACAGAGACTACTGGTTGAAACATTGAGTTGTCAACCACCCGTTCTTCTCAGAATCAACACTTCTCTAAAGAGATTATCACATGGTCCTACCGAAAACCTCACCTGGGCCCAATTTCATAGAGCTGCTTGAGCAAAGACAATAGCTGAGCATAACAAAACTATGCTTACCAGCTGTCATATGTACACTTGTAACTGGTATCCTTCTCATCTGCTAAGCAATATTTTCTGCTTAAAAAGCAGTTATCTGAAATCGGGCCCTAGCTCGGGCAAGCTTGAGCACCTGATGGTTATTACTATATGCGTCACAAGACTCCATTATTATTCACTGTGTAATGATTGCATAGAAGGTGATTTTTCTTTAACTCTAATGACACGTCTTCAGCGCCCATCCCATGTCTTGCATTTCTACAATGCGCATCCAGAGAGCACAGCTGAGACCATCAAGCAGGTAATTAAGATTTTCTTGTCAGATTGTTCTTCCTAAAACCATCCCCCAAAATCCACATGCATATTTTGTGTGATTCTTTGGACTGTTGCATGATTTGGCACCAGTTGAAGGTACCCTGTCTCTGGTTTGCATATTTTGTTTCATTCAGGTAAAAGACCATGGTGACCACAATATCAAAGTCTTATATAGCGCACGTATCTACCAAACAAGGTACTCAAGGCAGTACAAACTTTCAGAAAGATAGATTATTGCAGTTATTAATTCTGAGACCCAATTATTTAGCACCTTATAAGGGTTTACAAGGTGCTACGGCGCATACAGCAGTCACAGCCAGGAACATCGGGGCGAATCCGTTCTCTTTTCGATAAAGTGCACTGGGTTCTTTTACATGCGTTACACAAGACATGGGATCAACAGCTTTCTGCCCCTCCGAAGGACGAAGCAATGGTTAGGTGTCTTGCTTAAGAACACAAGTGTCACGGCTGGGGATTCGAAACCCACACTCTGTTGATCAGAAACACCAGAGTTTGAATTCAGTGCTCCTAACCGATCGGCCATGACACTTCCACAGTGGTCTACAGCACTCAAAAGTACAGTTGATTTGTAAGAATGTTGGTCATGTTTCTTGTATTCTCAAGCAATCATGAACATTGATTCTTACAATACTAGAACCATACTATCTTTCCTTCCAAGTTTGCATATTTTGTTTCATTCAAGATATTCATGTTGCTCTTGGTTTTTATCTTCATTTTTGCCAGATCTTCATCAACGCTGGAGCTCCTGAGCCAATTGGAATCAAGATGTTTGAATCCAAATGTAAGTTTATATAAATAATAATCTTAAAAAAGAGTTAAGTGGCCTGACGTTCCGATTCTAGCAGAGTCTTTCTCAAGGGCTAATCAAAAGGCTATAATAATTATTGGTACTTCTGTTGCGTACTTATCTTATCTTAGTAGCTAGATCATGGTGTTTGATAAAGTGCCCTTGTTCGTTTAGGCTGAGCAGTTAAAGGCAGTGGACACTATTAGTAACTACTCAAAATAATTATTAGCATAAAACCTTACTTGGTAATGAGTAATGGGGAGAGGTTGATAGTATAAAACATTGTGAGAAACGGCTCCCTCTGAAGTGACGTAGTTTTTGAGAAAGAAATAATTTCTCACTCAAATTTTGAATTGAATTCGCAACCTCAGCCGAGGTCTTGAATTTAAGGCCTCTGAAAGAACACAACTAGTGCGACAAGGGTGTTTTTTCCTTCCATTATTCTCTCGCAACTGCGAAGAGCTATTGAGTTCAAATTTTCCACTGGTTTGTTATTTTATGCATATTTTGAGATACACCAACTGTGAAGACAGGTCTTTGACACTTACCAATAGTGTCCAGTGTCTTTAAGAGCACGGAACCTGAGTTAATATGGTGTTTCTGATCAGCAGAGTGTGGTTTAAAAAACCAGTCATGGGACATTAAACAGTAGGTCCTGTATACTAGGATTGGTAGTGCACATAAACGAACCCAGAACATTTTCGTGGATGAATAGTGGTTAACTCCAGTGTGTTCATAGTTAACATAGCAAGCACCCTTGTTTACAGGTTTCCTTGGACTTTAGGCCAGGTCACACAGGCCCCGATAACAAAAATGAGATTGTTAAAAATGCACGCCCTCGATTGGTTGAATAAGAGTGGTCGTATTCTGCGTGGAGGACTTCAACCAATTTAGAATGCGTTCTCTTTGCATCGTTATCGCTGCAGTGTAACTCGGCCTTTACAGGCTACAATGATTCAGGTTCTTTTATGAGGCATCCTTGGGCCGAATCCGAATTGGCGGCTACGGCTGTTGTTAATGGTGTTGCTAAGGACGTCCTATACCTCAACGCATGATGATGCAGAAATCTAGCCGTAGCCGAAGCTGTAGCCACTAATTCGGACACGGCCTGAGTTTCATTACAAGAAATAGCAGAGCTATGTTAATGATGTTTTGGAACAAGAAGCTTATGAGTGTTTTATAATGTTTTTATTAGCTGACCGCAGCGTGACCGGTTTGTCTGAGTGGGAAAACAGAGCCTCCGCTATGGAGTCCATGATTCTTGCTAATCATACCAACATGGAAAACCCAGGTTAGTCACATTCAATTGATATATTAAGAATAAAGAAATATATGTATGCATCTTGTATGTGCTTTTAAACTTCAGGCCTGATACTTCAAGGGGCTGGTCATCATGATCAAAGCAGGCCCAGACCTGATACTTCACGGAGGCAACGAGAAGGCGATTGACTCCATGCCCCCTGGTCATTGCCTTGGTGCCTTTGAAATGCTCCATGGAAATTTACACATTTCCTCATAGCTTGCCCTTTACCAAGGAGTAAATGCGTTGGTGCCCTTGCCCTTTCAAAAAACTAAGCATACAGGCCTGTTTGTTTTTTTCAATTGTATGCAATTTAATGTTTAGGATTTTTCCTCTTGCAACAGAGTTGAATCTTGTTATAGTGGCCAGTGTGACAACTCATTTTTCACACCATTGCAATGATATTAAAATAATAACAAGTTCAATATTAAATTTTAGGTGCTTTCAACATTGTATTTACATGTTGATAATAATTTGCATAACATATATTCACCTCTGTGTACATTATCTGTCAACTGTTTCATATACCTGTCAACTGTTTCATATATCGTAAGGCTCATAAATTGTATCTGTTGTCGTGCCTCTTCAATTTTGCTGTAACACCATTTTAAGATTTACTATTTCAATTGTGTGTGAATTGCAATTTAATGGTATATTATAAAACTAACAAATTTTAATATTCGTTTGTCAGCTATGTTGTATAAACCTGTACCTATCATAAATGTTTATTCTTGTCTTGCCTTGTGTTGAAGTTTTTGTGATTTATTATTGAGGACATTACCTTTTTATTGTATGCTATTTAATGATATGTAGATAAATAGGGAGACTGCCAACATGGGGTTAGATAGATAGCTCAGTTGGTTGAGTGCCGGCCGTTAATCCATAGGTCGTTGGTTCAAACCCTGCTCTAGTCGATATGTCTTTGAGCAACCCTAATGTAGTTAGTCTCTGCCAACGAGGTTAATTTTTTTAGACCATAAGTAATATCAACAAATAAATATCCAACAATTTAAAATAATGTAATATTACTTAAAGCATTCATATTTTTTAGAATTGTGTTCATTTAGAATTGTTCCGAGAATAATTTGTATTTTTTTCTTCTTCTTCTTTTTTTTTGGGGGTAGGTGGGAAGTACCCCTACACTTTCAAGCTGTGTTTCTCCAATGCTCCCCATGCGACGTAAGCCCAAGGGACTGCACATTTGCCATCACCAGTCTTTGTGTTTTTGTCTTTTACCCAAAGTTGAACGTTTCATGATGTTGTAAATTCTCGAGGGCCTTCAATAGGATAGGTAGCATTTTAACCGATTAGAGACCACAGCGACCTAAAGGGTCAACTGAGCTCAAAAGTACAGTTTATTTGTAGGAATGTCGCTAACCGTAATACATAGGTCAAGCCTCTCCATATATGTACGAAAATCTTCAATTTGATATTTATTTGCTTTGCGGTAACAACATGTGTGTATCTACTTGCCAGGAAGAGTTTGTACTTAGAGAAGACTTTGGGAGGCTTCCCAGTCCTGAAAAGAACTGTCCTGCTTTTTATTTAGTACCCGGGAAGGTATAGCAAATTAGCAGGGACTACTTCTTTTAGCTTATATGATCGAAATTAACTGCACTAACGCTGAGTGAGTTCTTGAATTGGTCTCAACGTTAATTAGCCTACTCTAGTCATCTTCAATTTGGTCATGCGCATTTGCTGACTTATCGGTGTAGAGATGATGAGTGCCTCCATTGATGGAGATGTGCAATCAGTGACGCGGGTGTACGTGCTTTGAATAGACTACAGATTGTGTCCATGATCAATGATGTTAGTGATATTGAATGGTCTGATGGAAGGAGGGTTGACTGTACATTACTGTGTATAGATACATTCATATAGTATCATATTGCAGGTGGACTAGGGTATTGAAAACCACATTGGATGGTATTGAATGGTCACACAGTAGGAGGGTTAATGAGACATTGTTGAGAGTGGAACCAATCATCTCTTGTCAGAGACTCGAACTATAGGCACTGCTGCATCATCTCTCATTCATTATGCAAAAGCCGTTGTAATAACAATACAGTGAAGTTAAACCTTGGCCATTAACGACACCCTTAGTGGTTGTTAAATTCATGAGTATGAAGAACTTCCAGAAAATTGTTCTATGAGCGCTAGCCATACCTTCTCAAAAAGTCCTTCTGACGGAAAAATATACTTCATTGCCAAATATGTCAATTCTGCCATATTGAGCTTTTGTGTACTCTTTTTAGGAAACTTCTTTGTGAACTATGTGTTTACGAGACTTTGTTTACTCTGTGTTTTCTTTTTTTTTTACCTTGTTTGATCGGTGCTCTGTGTTCACTCTGTGTCTGCTCTGTGCTCACTCTGCGGTCATTCCTTCCATGTACTCTGTGTTTGCTATGTGTTTGTTATGTGTTCGCTCTGTGTTGGTTATGTGTTCGCTCTGTGTTCTTGCTCTGTTTGGTCTGTGTTTACTCTGTGTCTACTCTACTTTGTATAAAAATCTTGTTCTTTGATGTTTTTATCGTTTGTAGACGATTTTTATTTCATTTAAACAATCATACTGAAGGTTTAGGTTTCTCAAACTGGTTAAGTATAAAACAAGAAAACTGCCATTATTTTGTTTAAGTGATACTGTATATTGTACTAGAAAAGGGATACATTTGACCTTGAAATAGTTCACTCTACAAAAAATAACATTGAGGAAAGGTAACGCCTATGTTGCTTTCTCAACCTTTGTTAATTCACAATAGTATAATTATTTTATGACCATCAGAGATCATTAGTATTCCTCAGTAATTATATTCCCCACCCATCATTGTCTGCAGCTTAATTGTTATAAAACAATGGGTAGCTAATTATCTGTCTTGTTGGTTGTGCAGTGATGTGGAAGGTTATTGAGCAATTAGGCTTAACCACACAATCATGTGGAATTAATGGTAGGATATAATTAGCAATGTCCACAAGAAATTGTCCTTGTAATATTCACAGAAAGACAAACTTGGGGGAATTTGCGGTTATTGCAACCCATTACGGGAATGAGAAGTTTCAACGGAAATTCTGAATTCAAAATTGTGTGATGGCCTTTTTGAAACCACTGTATGCTATTTGGCGTCAGCCTGCATGGTTGAGGCCCGGCCCAATGAGGAAAGTGTTCGTTGTATCTGACAGGGTAAAAGCCTGAGACCAAGCCAAGCTGTTGTTTCGAAAACGACATGTGTCTTTCTGTGAAGAAAATGTAATATTCACAAGAAATTATAGTGGAAAGACAACCTCGTGGGAATTTGCAGTAATTGCAACCCATTACGAGAATGAGAAGTTTTACGTTTTTTTCCTTTATGAATTCAGAGATAACTAATGGCCTTTTCAAAACCACTGATTATTATTGGGCGCCATCCTGCATAGTTGAGGCCCGGCCCCATGGGGAAAGCGTACGTTTTCTAAGTATCCGACTGGGTAAAAGCCTGAGGCCAAGCCAAGCCGTTGGTTTGAAAACGGTCTGTGTCTTTCTTAGGGAAAAAATATATAATATTCACAAGAATTGCAAGCCTTTACGAGGATGAGAAGTTTCACATTTATTTATGAATTCAGAGTTGTCGAATGGCCTTTTCGAAACCACTGTATATTTTGCGGCGTCAGCCTGGTTGAGATGAGGCCAGGGCCCAATTTCATAGAGCTGCTTAGCACAAAAAATTGCTAAGCATGAAATTTTTGCCTTGATAAAAAAGAGGATTACCAACCAAATTTCCCACGTGATTTTCAGGATAAGCAAACAACAGCTGAATACCAGTAACAAGCAATATACAACAAATGGAAATTTGGTTGATAATCCTATTTTTAGATATCAAGGAAGAAATTTCAAGCTAAGCAAATTTTTGTGCTTAGCAACTCTATGAAAATGGGCCCTGGTCCAATGAGGAAAGCACACGTTTTCGAAGTATCTGGCAGTCTTAGGGCTGGAAATAAGATTTGGTGTCTTTATCTTGTTCATTTGGTACTAGCTGTTTTAGCTTTGTTTCACTTATTCATTGTAGTAACAATAAGGAAAATGGTTTTCTGTAGCAGTTTGAAATAAAAGCAATCCTGAATTTTGAGAAACTGTAGAAGTGGTGAGACTTTCTTGGTTTGATTCCCAATTGTCGGCGATTGTGTTGTCATCAGTGGTTAGATGTAAAGATAGATACATGTGGATAATAGATAAAATACTTGTTTTCTTGAACAAAAATTCCTCGCAGCACAGGGGCTGAATTACAACAATTTTAAGACACCAATCAAAAAAGGGACGGGTGTTGACTTCATATACATGTACACATGTACGTCGAATTTAACTGCGAATCTGGACAATTCGAGAGGAGGGTTCGAATATGTTGTTTTGTGGGGCCAAGTGTTGTACAAAGGCGTCGTGCTAGCTGTTTAAAGGTGCAGCCTGTCGTCCTAAAAAACACCTGCCCAAAAGAGGGCACCTTATAAAAGAACAG
Source organism: Asterias rubens (assembly GCF_902459465.1). NCBI lineage: Eukaryota > Metazoa > Echinodermata > Asteroidea > Forcipulatida > Asteriidae > Asterias > Asterias rubens. Next base: position 31,267,754 of record NC_047062.1, read on the forward strand.
GTGTTGGCTTTACATATATACACATGTACGTCGAATACACATTTAACTGCGAATCTCCAGATCCGCGAAGGCCATGAGACATGATGTGTGTAGGCTCAGCAGTAGTCGCGAGCCTCGAAGTGTGACGAATGTCCCTATATACATGTAGTAGCAATGGAGGATGACAGGAGGCAGCAAAATGACTGGGTAAATACATTGTTCTCTGTATTGTGCGCGTGCTTAGAACTACTAAGTCTGCCATTACAATACCAAGTATAGTTTATTGTGAGTACTTGTTAAACAAAAGTTGAGTGTTTTTAAAACATTCGGGTTGTGTGCTTAGGAGCACTGAACTCAAGCCATTGTGTTTCTAATCAGCAGAGTGACGTCCGTTCGAGCAACGGTGCCTTTACCATCATTGATTTGTCCTTCGGATGGAACATTAAACTTGAGTAGGTCCCGTGTGCTAGGTTGGTAGTGCACGTAATTGTAACACAGAACACGTATAGTGGTGTTTCTTGTTCACATTATAGCAATCACCTTTGTTTACAGTTTCCTAGGGCTTGCTAGCTGATGTAGTTAAGTTCACTTTATGAGGCATCCTTGGTTTTATTACCAGAAATAAATAATAATAATGATAATAAACGTTTCGAGCGTCAATTTGCCCTCTCTGCTGATTGCCAACCAATTGTTAACTCACAATAAAATGATAATTTCACGACCATAGGAGAGCCTTCAATTACTTGTTCTATAATGGAGGCGCCCATCAAATGATGGAAGGTTAATCATTATAGGTCAATACCTTATTAACTCTATTCATTGTGTAGGGACGTGGAATGGGGCTTACAGGCAAGTTGAACAATATTTCGTGTATGGAATTTACCGTTCGGCTGTTTTAACCCTTTAACTGTTTACAACAAAACAAACATTTTTTTTATTTAAAAAAGGTGGAAGCGTTTTTGAGATTATGCCGAAATTCTGGAGCTGTTAGTGTTGTGTCCACGTAGGAAGAGTGATCAGCAATTGAAATACACCGAGAAACGTTACTGCAGTAATGCTTCTTATCTGAGAAACGTTACTGCAGTAATGCGTCTTATCTGAGAAACGTTACTGCAGAATGATTCTTATATGAGAAAAGTTACTGCAGACATGTTTCTTTCTGAGAAACGTTACTGCAGTAATGCTTCCTAGATTCGATTGTTTGGGGGTAAAATGTGATGTGTTTTCCCATGACCACATTACAGTGAAACTATATTCTAAAATATTTTAATGATTTGTACTGTCGATTAGCCACTGTACTTCTCACCAAATGAGCTTTTATTGTCATCAATTATTTGGAATCATTACTAATACCAATTCTGTGAACCTGTCTCTGAAAATTGCACCTAATCGTTTGAACAAAACATACTCCGTACTCGTCCATTATTTGTTAGAATGGACTCGTTTATCCATCCCAGCTGTCCACTCATCATTCATCCCATTGAAAATGTCCAGGACGAAATTGACTGAACAGATCTCCATCAATTCTTTCAAAATTGAAGGATGAATATATCGTCTATTAAACCATATCAAACGAGAAAAACTAATTAGGCTCTGTCCAGCCTTTCATTTATTGTCATGTCTGCGACCGACTAGTTGGACATGAAGGGGGAGCTGTGGGGCCCCGCTTGACTGCGCTAATTGGATTGCCAATTATGAGCGCAAAATCATTCGGCCAAAATTTGTTCTTCATGAGGATACATGTTGACTTGTTTGCAAAATTTATCAGGGAATATTTCAAGGGCAGACGATATAATCCAATCATGAATTTATTCCAATGGAAATGGTTGGTAAAATATTGAGCTTAATGCTACAGTAGCTGCACATGATCTATATTATCGCTATGAGACATTGTCGCCTAACCATGTTTTGATAACATTTCTTGTGCATCAATTTATATTCATTTGCGATCCGATCTTAGGAAATTCCTGTATTCATTTATTGACAAGTTTAAAGGGTGCAATACTCCTAACATGATTGGGGGGGGGGGGGCAGGTCAAACATGGCGGGGTTCAGGTTGACTCGGTTACGGTTCGTCGTGCCGACCGTGTGTGGCCCCGGTTCGAATCCCGGACCGACTTGCATGTAGATGGTTTCAGTCCCTGCAATAATCCAAACGTGGACTCATTATTTTCCCGCAATTGTAGAGCTGCTTTTATGAAGTATGGCACCGATCTTTTTTAGCACCATGTATGGTTTACAAGGTGCTGTGACTCAATATGCAGCCAGGGCGAGCCCCTTCTCTTTACGAAAAGTGCACTGGGTTCGTATACGTGTAGGCCTATTACAAAACACACGGGACCAACGGCTTTACGTCCCATCCGAATGACTATCGGTAATGGTTAAGTGTCTTGCTCTGGGACTCGAACCAAATTCAGAATGTCATGTGGCCTATAGTAGATTTTTGCTATAGTAGCACTGACACAGATTTGCTGAAGATGACACCTGTTTAATTTCATATCATGTAAACAATTTAATAATGTACACAGTGACTTGGAGAAAAATACATTACAATGTACGGAATAATATAAAATAATATTTGAAGACAACATGGTGTTGCTGGAAATGAGTTTTATATAAGTTGTATTGAGTTAATTAACTTAAAGGGAAGGTGCACATTTGGCAATTACTCAAAACAAATATTAACTTAAAAACTGACTTGGTAACGAGCATTGTAGAGCTGTTGTTAGTATTAAACATTGTGAGAAACGGCTCCCTCTGAAGTAGCATAGATTTTGAGAAAGAGTTAATTTCTCACTAAAATAATAAAAGACTTCTAGATACAAATTCGTCCATCAAGTGTGTTTTTTCTGTCATCATAGCTGTTGTTAGTATTAAACATTGTGAGAAACGGCTCCCTCTGAAGTAGCATAGATTTTGAGAAAGAGTTAATTTCTCACTAAAATAATAAAAGACTTCTAGATACAAATTCGTCCATCAAGTGTGTTTTTTCTGTCATCATTTTCTCGCAACTTCGATGACCAATTGAGCTCAAATTTTCACAGGTTTGTTATTCTATGCCTATGTTGGGATACACCAAGTGAAAAGACTTGTCTTTGACGATTACCAAACGTGTAAACGTATACCTTTAACATTACCAGTCGTATAATAATCCTTCTATTACAAACCAATAGTCATATCCATTCTATATTTACATGTTTTGAGTGTGTGTGGCTGTGTGTGTGTAAATAAGACTCAAAGAAAAATTGCCGGTTTATCTCACAAAATATCAATTTATACATTTTTATACAATAATATAAGAAAGTCACCCAAAAATATATAACCAGTTGCTTGTTTTTTCAATAAACTATTTACATGCAAGTTATACTTCCAGAATAATATATACTGCACTGTGATTGAGAAAATATATTACTTTCCTCAGATATTGCTTTCACAAATCACATTTATTCGAAGTGAAATGTTTGTCAAGATGCTTTATTTATACTATCGAAATGATGCTGTAGGCTTTTAACCATTCATTTTAAGAGTGATAACAAATTTACCATTCCTTAAAACAAAGCAAAGAAATCAAAATATCTATAATTTTAACTGTAAATTGAAAGGAATTGAAAGAAAACAATGTCAATTAAAAAGCTTTAAACTATTGTGGAAAAAATGCTATGCTAAGTCGTTATAATAAGTCTGTTAAACATTTTAATATACCGGGCAGGTTTTCAACCTTCATAATTATACTTGATCCAAGGCTTTCGCACCGAAATGGATCAATTAACAACATGCGTCACTACTTGGTTCGTACCAAAATGGATCAATTCGAATAACAAAAGGTGCGAGTAAAAGAGTAGTGTAAGTAAGAGCTTCCTCATCATATAATGTAGACTGTTTGAGACATATTGCTATAAGTACAGCTGTCAATTTCACCAAACTTTTCCTAACGCTAACTTAGGATGTATCTTAAAGGCAGTGGACACTATTGGTAATTACTCAAAATAATTTGTTTGCATAAAAGCTTGCTTGGTAACGAGTAATGGGGAGAGGTTGGTAGTATAAAACATTGTGAGAAACGGCTTCCTCTGAAGTGGAGTAGTTTTCATGAAAGAAGTAATTTTCCACGAATTTGATTTCGAGACCTCAGATTTAGAGTTTGTGTTCTCAAAATTAAGCATCTGAAAGCACACAACTTCGTGTGACAAGGGTGTTTTTTTTTAATTGTTATCACGCAACTTTGACGACCAATTGAGCTCAAATTTTCACAGGTTTGTTATTTTATGCATATGTTGAGATATAGCAAGTGCGAAGGCACTTTGGTGCTTTTAGAAGACTGGTCTTTGACAAATTACACATAGTGTCCATCAGGGTCTTTAAGACTTGGGACGAGGTAAGTTCCGTATCCGAGGACTATAGGATGCATTGAACCCATCCTACGTCCTAACTCGAGCTAGTTTCGTTTAATACAATAGATCAAAGTGAGATATTCTGATTCTATAATGAGATGTTGCGTTAGAGTCTGTGGCCCTTAGTCGATGAAATGATGCAATAACCCCTTTAACTTCAACAACGACATCTCCGAAAACAGATCAACAAAATGAGATATTCTAATTCTGTAACAAAGAACCAAAACCTGTGAATAACTACATTACAGAACCATGACCTGTGAATAACTACATTACAGAACCATGACCTGTGAATAACTACATTACAGAACCATGACCTGTGAATAACCTACATTACAGAACCATGACCTGTGAAAAACTACATTACAGAACCATGACCTGTGAATAACTACATTACAGAACCATGACCTGTAAATAACTACATTACAGAACCATGATGATTACTGGTTTATTGGACATGTTGAGATAACCCTTTTAACTTCTCAACAACGACACCATCGAAAACAGATCAACAAAATGAGATATTCTATATCATAGAACCCAATACCTATGACTATATCATAGAACAAAATATTGAAACACTTGTTAATTTCTTGGACATGTTCAGATAACCCCTTTAACTTAAACAGCGACACCTCTGACTCGCAAACACCCTGGAAGGCTAAACTACTTGACGTATCTCTCTTAGTCTCTCTGCCTCCTCGAGGGTTAGGTAGCCCATATTCACACCTAGAGCTCAGGGATCCTCTACTGTGCAGAATGCAATCCACTTAAGAGACGACGGAGGCCAGACTACTCACATCCCCATGAATGCCTTGGTGACGGCCTTGGCTGTCGTTATCTTCTTTTCGTTCCTCTTGTATGTCCTGTATTCCACTGTGAACAACAAAAACATTAAATAATTAGTGCTCAATTTCATAAAGCTGTTGTAGAAATATTGCTTGACAAATGTCTTTAATAAGCACATTTTTAGTATGGCATCAGTCACCAAATGCACACGTTAAAGTACTTTGGGTTGGAGCTTTTTCTGATTTGCTTAGCATGTTTTTGTGCTTAAAGGCTTTATTACGAAATATGTCCCAGTTATGTAGAGCTGCGGACAAGTTTCTACTTTGCAAAAGAAAACACCAGGATATCAGTCACAAATGGTACGTGGGATTGTTTTATGGCTGGTAACTGTATTCTGGTAAGCATAGTTTGATTGTGGTTGCTGCTCTTTTCGTCTTGGACTTCCTAGGGCCCAACAGTTTCATAGAACTGCTCAATATGGGGGGGGGGGCTCCCTGACTACCCTTCTGGATATGCGCCTGCTTGTTGCCACCCTCCTAGCCTCTAGCCCCCGCCCCTCTCAATTGCGATCAAAGATTTTCAATTATGAATATCGGTTAGTGCTGTACAGTATACATTCTATGATATACTTACTAGCCTATTATTCAAGTCGGATTGTGGGATTTAATAACCCCATCATAATAAACCTAAATGGATTAAACGCCTGCTCGTACGATCGTAACTTCCAGTAATTTTATGAGTTTGTGAGTGCTGTGGGTTCTTTTATATAGCCCAGACCATTGTCTCCATAATGCATAATGTATATGCTTCACTATACATCAACTTGTTATTGAGCCCAATTGACATTTGTGCTTGATGGTACTTCTTTACATGAGGAAAATACTGTGTTAAAGTATGGGAACAGGGTGGTATACCGTCTGCCCAATATCGGCATATTATACAAATTAGAAATGTATAATAGCCCAAGCCCAGCCCGACCTAATTATTCATTTGTCAATTCCCAACTTGTAACTCTAGCCAACTATGGCCATTTGGTGCTTGATAAATGGTACTTCTTTCAGAGGAAAATGGCGTGTAAAGTAAGGGACAGCGGGGATAACCTCTGCCCAATATCGGCATTTTATACAAATTGGCAAAGTATTACAACCCAAGCCCAGCCCGACCTAATTATTTATTGGCCAATTCCCAACTTGTAATTATTGGCCACCTCGGCATTTGGTGCTTGATAAATAGTACTTCTTTACAAGAGGAATGTAGTGTGATTAAGTATGGGAACATTGTGGAGTTACTCTCTGCCCAGTATCGGCACGTTATACAAATTGGACAAGTTTAATAGCCAAAGTCCCACCAACCGACCCAATTATTTACATGTATTTGTCTATTCCTTACATGGCTACCCGTAGTGAACATAACAATTTCAGCATCCAATCCGAGCCACGAATAATACATAAAATGGGGATAAAAGTTCTTCTCGTTGCTAAGAAAGAAACAAAAGAAAAAAATTGTCTTACATGCTAATTCAACCATGAAGACACCCCACGTGACACTCCATATCCAACCAACGAGCAGGAATGTAATGGTGAAGAGTTGGGCTACTGCTACGCATGCGTTGGTACAGACTGAGTTCATGAGTTCGTCTTTCTTTGTTGTGCCTTGGGGAACGCCTTTACAGCAGAAGATGCTGAAACCAGCGATCAAGGTACCTGTTGAAAGAATAGAACAATAACTAACGAAAGAACTCTAAAAACTTCCGGGCCAAAGTGACCCGGATTCCGTGACTAAGTGGGGGCCTGACGTCACTAGACTTGACTCAAGTACCGATCCCATTTATTTTCAGTCACACAAACTCCCCCTACCTGTGCCGCGCCGCAGACGGCGGATATGCTTAGGGACCTCTCTACCAGAACGGCACTTGAATCAAGTCTAGTGCCAGGCTGACTCGATATAAGTTTTACTCTGAGTTGGTCTTATTAACTCTAGGTCACTCTTGCTTGAATTTTCCCCGTGCGCTATGGAAGTTTGTTTCCTGCCCCTCCACATCCAATCGATGACATTTTTTATTGACACCCCCTCTAGGACGTGTGGCATGGTCTAACTAAGGATATCATGGTATATGACCGTTGTGTACAATGTGGATCGGATAAAAAGTATAAAAACATGACATATTTTTTTTCTATGAAAAAAATAGACGAGGTAGATTAACAAGTTATTTTCAAACGGATCAGACATGGCTGCAAGCTTGTTATTGAACATCAAAAACTGCGATGAATAGCCATGACATCTTTCTCATGACATCTCGTGACTGTGTACCAAATTCCATGGTGTTATCATCAAGGGCATGATACCATCACCTGTGCTTCACTAAGGTCAAATATATTGACTAAAAGACTATGAGCACAAAAACACATACAGGCTGATTATGCGATATATTACAATTAAGTGCATTAATTTCGATAGTGATGACACTTCAGAGAGCAGGTGGTGAGGCAGGATGTGTATTGTTGAAGGATGACGTAGAGATATAAATGATAAACAGAAGTGAACGGTAGCCACAAAACAATAATCGGGGGGGGGGGTATCATGGAAGTGGATGAACATATTGGATATAGCTCAGGCCTGATACTTCACTGGGGCAAACGGGGGCGATTGCCTCTCTGCCCTTTGGTTATTGCCTTGGTGCCCTTGATATGCTACAGTTGAGGTTTACATTTTCCTCGTAGGGTGCCCTTTTACCGCAGTAAGAAAATGCCTTGGTGCCGGCCCTTGCCTTTTCCAAAAACAAAGTGCACAGGCCTGATTGCTTCAACTGGTATACATGTAATAGGGCACATTACTTCGGTTGTGTAATTTTCTATGACGGAGAAAAGGTGTTTGTCATGAAATGAATTGGAATTTATATCTTTGGAATGATGTTTTAAAAGAATATAATGTTCCACACTATGCCTCGAAATTGTGTGTTTTTTCTTTCCATTCGTGAACTTGACCATCCACCATTGTGTATAACATTATTTTTGACTCCATATACTGTATACCAGTCTACTCATGTACCAGAGTCTATACATTTAGGCTTTGGGACACGTTCATTAGATCACGTTGCACATAAGGTACGTGATAATATGACAACTTGACTCGTTTTGCGATCAATCCGTGCGAGCAATTATAAACACGAGTATAGCGAGTGACTAGTCTACTGTGATTAAAGGCAACTGTGCATTTTAAATGAGAAAAAAAACCGATTCCTTTTGTATAAATTTGTCTCACGTTTTCGGCTCTTACTATTATTAGAATAACCTTATATCATTTATCTCCTTATGTATCGACATAATAGAGATCAATACCTTATGACGTCATCCAGCCGCCATCTTAGAGGTTTCCGATGACGAAGCAATGGAAACACAAAGATGTGTACGGGCAGCGCACATGTTAAGCAAGGAAACGACAGGTGTTTGCTAATTTATATTTAAATATACGTTTATACATGTATACGTCGGGTTTAACTGCGAATATGATGAGAAACATGAAGGCCTTGTGAATTAATGGTGCGAGGTCAAAGGTGAATATGTACGTGGGCGAATTTGGCTCTTCTGCTTACCGTAAGCATTGAATCGGCGCTTGCGGAAGCGTTGAATTATGTGCAATAATTACGTCAAGTGGCATGTTATCAGCGGGTGGTTTGTGCGCGTTCGTATGACGCTTCTACAGCTAGATGTTCCGGCTACTTTCGTTGACCTCTGGGAGAGGGCGCCCTTCCCAAATGACGTCATGTGTATAAGGTCTATCGAAACTATATTCATTTGCTTCTGGTCAATTTACTCTCATCGTTTGCATCCATGGATAAACACTCGGGACCCACAAGTTATTTCCAATGCCACACGTCGTGTAAAGAGTCAAATCTAATAATTTCTATATTGATCATCATTATGGCATCGGATGATTGGCCACTCGGAACGCTTGAGTGGTGGTTCACGGTAGGCTGCCATAGCAACCATAATGCCGTGTATCTTTTTGTTACAAAGTTTTTCTATTTTCTATTTTTTTAAGTATTTATTTCAATATGTATAGATGATAAAGGCCCAGAATGAAATACCTCAGATCTATTTATAGGGCTCGACAAAAGAATTTGGCCTCGGGGTGAAGGTTTGTGTTTTAAAAAGCAGAACTCATGTTGTGGGGTTTTTAAGTTGCTTAACCACATCGGTTACAACGGTGTCTGAGTGTTGTAGTGGGTTTATGCTGTTTTAAATTGTCGCTTATAACGGTGACTCGCGACGTACGGTGGATTGTTCATGAAACAGCGCCTATAACAGACCTATGTTCGGATCATTTTGTTTATATGAATAACTCATGTTGCTCTAATTATATAAGTTGCTAAATTAATCGCTTATAACGGTGGTCTTGTGGTACACTATAGTGGTTTCAAGTTCGGGGAAATATCGCTTAGGTAGAAGGGCACCAAATGAGAAAACTGTAAATTTCTACTGTAGCATTCCACGGGCACCAAGGCAATGACCAGGGGGCATGGAGGCATTCGCCTTTGTTGCCTCCGTAAATATCAGGCCTGAACCTATCTACAAGAAATATCTGGATGTGTATCTTTAGTAATGTTTACACTGTGCGATCTTAAGTTGACCTCGACTCTTAATTGCTGGTCGGTTTCATGAAAATACAATGATTCTCGCTTGCGTGGACATTTTCATAATGGCAGAGGCATATTGCCAATGATATAGGGTCAATTCCTAATTGTTCTTTCATATTGTTAGGGTTGCCATCGTACCGGAAGATGCTTTCAAACATGGACGCGCCCATGAAGTTCAGTCAAGCACAACTTCATGGACCAAGTTTAGACTGTTAACCGACGTGTGATAACTGAAACAAAATTTTAGTGTGCAGTTTTATTGTCCTGAGAAGTTTCTGGATCGGGGTATAATAGACCCCTTGCATAGGACGTCACCATATCCAAACAGCGCCCTCTGAGGTCAATGGAGACCAAGGGTGCACCTTCGCTCGGCCCCAGCGACCAGGTTTGCGACATGCTTTTAGCTTGTAAAGACCCTCAAAAGTATTCTATTCTAGAAAGATTTTAGAGCCCATGAAAAGTAAAACTTTTGCTGAATTGTGACCTGTGGCTGCTGACTTCCAACTTGGTGTATTTTGGCCGGGATTGTCCCTTGTCTTTATCCCTCGAAATGTGACGTCATAAGTGTTCATTATGTTTAACATGAATGTGCCATAGTATTTTTTAGCATGGTAAACCTGTTCTGGTAAGCATATTTTGTTTTTCTGTGCTACTTTTTGTGTAAGCCGCTCTTAGAAATTGGGCCCAGATCTATCGACCAAATTTGGCACTTACACAGCTAACGCACGCGATATATCGGATTTGCAAAGAAAGTTCTGGTGATCAAGGGATTTTAAGACACAGGCTCATATTGTGAATACACTTCTATGTGTGATGCACAGCCAGTTAAAGCATTCAAGTCACAGTGTCAAATGTTACTTCAGTTTGCCCAGGTTCTCACCATTCTTAATTTGACACACTATTTTTTGCACCCAAACGAAGCGGACAACTTGACGAATTTCCTTGCGTTTTACCTCATTGAATCGATGATTGAAAATGCCAACCACACAAAAGAAAACATGAGCGCACACGGCTAATTAGTGTGAGACAATCGTTAATCATTATCACAGAACAGCAACTAGCTCATTAAGTTTCCTCCTTGTGTTTGTTTTAATAACGATTTGCCTCCAAAGAAAAGCTCATTCCAACCATGCTTTGATCGCAGAATAGCTGTAAATATCGCTCAATCATCTTTGACGTACGCGCTTTGCAATCGACTAGCCAGCCCCCCCCCCACCCTCACCATAAACAGAAAAGAAACAATGAATTTTGGCAATAAGAAATTGGTATGCAGTCAGGCAGAGACGTTGATGAAAATTTGATGAGGTTTTAAGTGGCTTTACGACGACGTTTTGAGATAATGGCAGGACGGTTTTGCTTAAAATACGACGAGTATTAATGGCATGGTATTGAGCCATTGAAGGGACATTTTAGAGAACAAAAGAACAGGTCGAAGGCAAAGTATTGGTTTTTGAACCCGTTCGATTGTTTTAATTCCAATAAAAATAATGACAAATCAGCTGAAATTTTCATTCCAAAAAGTGGTCGCGTGTTTGATATAATCGTCGTAAATCTGTAGTGAATTATGTCCATCGCAGGAAGAATTATCCCTGAAATGAATGCAAAATCTGACAAGCGTTACGCGGTAACGCGAAATCTTTTTGATTCATCGAAATAGTATATTTGTTTCCCCCAGAACTCTGACTTTGTTCTCTGAAATCATTTCGTTCTCTCGAGAAAAATATATTTGTTCTTTTATATACGAAGTATTTTGTTACATCGAAATAACATCCGTTCCTCGAATATCATTTCGTTCACCTGAAATTATATTTCGTTCCCTGATATTTTCTTCCTCGAAATATACTCTCGTTCCTTTCGGATTTAGAGGAAGCAAAATAATGTGTTCCCGAAACCTTCAACTTAGGGCTAGAAAGCTCATTTTGGTAGAGCGCCGGCACGCGTTAATCCAGATGACGTTGGTTCGAGTCCCACTCTGGTAAGTTTGTCTTTGTTTAACCCCACAATCATTCGGGGAATAAATAAACTAGCTGTGTCTAAAACACAATCTTTTTGACATGTTCAAAGGCATACTCTATCTGACAAAAGAATGTTAACCCTGAATGTTTCTAAATTTATCTCAAAAATGAATGATTAATGTGACATTTGACGTACATTATTAAATCGACCGTCATTCTGAAGAGTTGTTCACATTAAGTGGTCTTCCAACCACAACAAATGGTGGCAAGTACTCAATGCTTTTGATAAAAGTAAATGAACCAAATACAATGTGTCTTTTGATAGTTTAAAGGGAATACGTTTGGTGATCACTCACTCTTAAAATTAATGGCAATAACAATTACATGTATTGGTTTAGAAGCCTACATCTGCTTTCGATCGTTTAAAGCAAGTTAGGAAACATATTACTTTAAAGGCAGTGGACACTATTGGTAATTACTCAAAATAATTATTAGCATAAAACCTTTCTTGGTGACGAGTAATGGGGAGAGGTTGATTGGTTAAAACATTGTGCGAAACGGCTCCCTCTGAAGTGCCATAGTTTTCGAGAAAGAAGTCATTTTCCACGAATTTGATTTCGAGACCTCAGATTTAGAACTTGAGGTCTCGAAATCAACCATCTAAACGCACACAACTTCGTGTGACAAGGGTGTTTTTTCTTTCATTATTATCTCGCAAGTTCGATGACCGATTGAGCTCAAATTTTCACAGGTTTGTGTTTGTTATGCATATGTTGAGATACACTGTGAAGGCTAGTCTTTGACAATTACCAAGAGTGTCCACTGCCTTTAAAGTAGTGTGTTTATGAAAAAAATATATACATGTATCAGTTGTTATGCCCACAAAATTAATATGAATCTGGATAGTGTTACTGCAGTAACGCTTCTCAGAGTGTATTCCTAGTTAGTGTTTATTCTTACTGCGTGGACATAATTCGCTCCGGATTTTCGGCGATTTCTCAAAATCGCGACAACCTTTTGAAATAATTTGTTTTACATGTGTTAGTTGAATCGACACTTCAACATTTATAAAGGATTAAAGCAATCGACCGGTTCAAAAAAGCAAGTTATACCTATGGCATAAAGCATAATAATAGTTTTTTTGTGGAAAAACACCCATTACAATTTTACAGGTTTGGGAAATGAGGCCCCTTTGGACTGTTCCAGGCTTTTGATGTGCACTTTGACTTGTAGGACGACAGTATCTATTTTATTTGGCGTCCGATTATTGGCAGTGTTTTAAGCAGTGCAAATTGTCGAGAAGGGGGGAAAACGTTTTCTGTTTGTCTTCATTTCCACGATTGTTTGTTTGTTGAGGTGTTTGTTTGTTTGTCTGTTTGGTTGTTAGTTTGTTTGTTTGTAATGGTGGTGTGTGTTTTGCAATAGATTCTTTCAGAAATGTTTCTTTTTTTTCATGGACTGCGATCTTTTTTGTCTGTTTTAATTTTAAATGTGTGTTAAGGCCTTTTTTTATTTGTTTTATTACAATATTGAAGAGTAACAGAGGATACGTACCTGACCCTGGGATGAAGATGTTAAACAACAGACAGAGATACGCCAGTCCAACAGGCATGTAGGGAATGGCAGCTAATAAGGAATGATTGTTAATTCTCAACTCAGCTATGGTATTGTCATGGGCCTGTCCGGAGGGCCCGCCCGTCGCTAAAGGTATCGCCTGCAAAAGTTTCCCGGACTCGGTTGCCAGCATGGAGAGAGATGAAGCCGATGCGTGGCCGGAGACGCGGCTCGACGGCCGGCCGACCTGAGGCGCCTCGGTGATGGAGATGGACGGCCGGACCATCTTGTTGACCGAACCGTTGAGTTGCTTTCCAGGAGAACCCATCTCCGTTAACAGCGAATCTTCCTCCATTATAACAGATGTCTTCAGAGGATCCATTTCTAAACCTGAGGTGGATAACCTGTCACCATCCTTGTTGCCGATTTTGGACTTCCATTTTGCCGTGGCTGTACACAAAGCTGGGGTTTTGTTGATAGCTGTCGTCTGGGGCACTGCTAAAGCCACCACAACTTCACTCTCCTCTTTCACCTGTTGAGCAGGTGGTTTAGAAGAAGACCCCTCGCTTGCATCAGTCTTACTTTTCATCGTCCCATTTCCCATCGACGATCCTCCTTTGTCTGCCATGACGACTCAATAAACCACCACACTACTAAGGATGTAATAGTCAACCATCAGTACAATGTGGCCTTGCTTCATGTGTGCAGATGTTTTTATCAGCCGAGTGTACCTGTGAAATATCCGAGAGGGGAGACAAAAGGGAGCTGCGCTTTCAGGCTAATCTCAACACTCAACCTTCCCGTGAGTGTACCCCAACACAATCTGACAACTCCCCCGGACTGCAGGAGCGCTTTTCAGGTGCGTTCATCCGTTCGTCTAGAGGCCACTACGGGCATGAAGCACAGAGGCTGCGTTGCTATACCGTCCCCCTATTCGTGGTTCTCAATTGTTAGTGGTTGCTATGTTGGTGAAATCGTCCATACAACAATCAACCACAGCTTTTTTTTGTAGGATGTACCAGCAGCGAAAAATAAAATTAATACATGTAGAAAAGTACTGAACTGAAATCTGAGTTGATTGACTGCGACAATGATGTTGTAGATCGGTTTTTTACACACGCCAGTGGAAAAGCAAGTCCATAGGCCTACACATTAATTTAAGTTATGCCAATTACACTGATGAGATCTGTATTGGCTTGCGGTCGTAAACCTCCCGATTCCCGAAAAATCAACTCCCGGTAGAATAATTAGTAAGACAATGTTCTCAAAAGAAAACATGTAATTTGCCCAACAATGGTGTTACCGCACACCAGGTAATAACTTCATTACATAGTGTGTTATCAAAGTCGAGCTAAACATCCGTATAAAAATGTGCTGCAAGTAAAGACAAACAAAACACGAGTTGTCAACGTTTGTTTTAAATGAACACTGCGAACTGACTCTCCACCGTTTTAGTCCTAAGTCCACAAAGCAGTGATTTGTTGTATTGATTTTACTGCCATTCTGGGCAAATGCTAAAACATTAAACAAGACTGGAGTTGAGGGCCACTTGTGTATATTTGATTAACGGCAATTTAAGTAGACTCAGAACCTACAGTGTGACGCAATATCTGATTATTTTAGTCCGTTGATTGCATGCAGCTTCTGACGTATTGCTTATTGCTCTATGGTTTTCGGGATTGACTTTTGGACGGCGAAACCATTTTGAGTACGAGTGTGTTGTGAATATGTATAAAATGTATAGAGTTCAATTTTCTCTATGGTTCAATAAAGACGAATTGACAAACTGATAAGGCTTTAGTATTATTCGGTAAATATTCTAAAAAATGTATAGGCTACATGTGCCTGGCCTTCACTTGTTAAAATAACACACACACATGCCAATCATAAAATTTGTGTTCATTTTCGGCAGCCTACCTTAATGAAACTCAGGGCAAAACAAAACAGGGTAATTGTCTCCCCCAATGGTGAATTCTAAAGACCGGTGTCAGATGCAATTGTGTCCGCCGTGCAATATTAGGGAGTTTTCGTTTACGACGACGGATGGTTCTGCGACGGTAATGATGACATTTGGCGTCATCTGCGCATGCGTCGGCTTTGAGGACGGTCGTCCCTCAATTTCTACGACAGTACTTGGGATGAATCTTCGTTGTGCTAAAAAAAGACAACGGTTGGCTGAAAAACCGTCGCAGAACCACCCGTCGTCGAAAACGAAAACTCCCTGGCCTCTAGCGTCGCTTTGAAAAATCCCCATAGCACTAATTTTTGTACGAGAGGAAAGCCCTTGAAATTGTCCATCCTATGGTGCTAAACTTGTTTAGATTGAGCAATAATTTTAGGTCAAATTTACCCGTTGTACTTTTGATTTTCTGTGTGCACAAAAATCCCGTAGGGAGGCTTGTTAAGTTCGTTTCGGAGCACAGCCGCCTACTTTTAATTTTCGTTATCAAGAAGTCTGGAAGCCGCTCTAAAACTTTGAATTTTGAATTGAGGGACATGCCAGGATGACGCAGGTACAAACTGCGTCTCTCTATCGTTTTTAGTTCCAGAATGATTCAAAAGCATAGCTGAAAGTTTTTATAAGTCCGGGCTTTTTTTTCTCCAATAATATATTTGTTTTCTCCAATAATCACCACATGCCGTGTGTTTCATGCATTAAATGTCCTAAATTTATGGGGTGTGTCGGGTCTACTCCCTGGCCTCTAGCGTCGCTTTGAAAAATCCCCATAGCACTAATTTTTGTACGAGAGGAAAGCCCTTGAAATTGTCCATCCTATGGTGCTAAACTTGTTTAGATTGAGCAATAATTTTAGGTCAAATTTACCCGTTGTACTTTTGATTTTCTGTGTGCACAAAAATCCCGTAGGGAGGCTTGTTAAGTTCGTTTCGGAGCACAGCCGCCTACTTTTAATTTTCGGTATCAAGAAGTCTGGAAGCCGCCCTAAAACTTTGAAATTTGGATGCAGGAAAAGAAACTGAGAGTCACAGAAAGAGCAATGGAGAGATCATGGTAGGAGTTACAAGAAAGGACAGGATCAGAATGAGGACATACGAAGACAAACATAATGCCAGGGACATCATACAGGAAATGAAAACAACGAAATGGAGTTGGGCAGACCACCTTGCAAGACGCCATGACAAAAGATGGACACATTGCATTACGGAATGGACCCCGAGAACACATACGAGACGGAGATGGGCCCGGTGTGGACGACATCACAGAGGGTGCAACCATAACATGGATGCGACGCGCACAGGAAAGATCGAGATGGAACAATGATGGAGAGGCCTTCCTCCAGCCTGCAGTGGATGGAGAGACATAGGATGAACAGAATAGCGGCCAAGAGGCAAACGAAACAAAACAATATTGTGTTCCAGTGCTCCACAGTTCCACAGTTCACAACACGATGTTCATGATAAAGGTGGTCAAACGAGACGGGGAATATTGATAATGTGTCCCCCACCCTTCGAAAATGGGGTGGGGTGGGGTGGGATACACGTCCCTTCCACTCTTTCAAGGGGAAGGTGCAAATCTCTCAACGATGGAGCATTCGTGTGAGAAGCCTTTACGCACGGCGTGCGGGTGCGGGCCCGATTAAGGGCCCGGGAAAATTTTGCATTCTAGATGCTCTGTGATGCAACCTAGGGCCAACTTTGAGGGGGATATTGTGTCATTCTTTGCCCACAGGATTAATGCCCATATAGGGACACAGTGTTTCGTCTTACACAGTGCAAAACTTGGGCTTCATGATAAAGGTTGTCAAAAAGCTGGGGGGGGAGGGACACATTTGATATTGTGTCCCCACCCTCCAAAAGGTGGGGGGCATGTCCCCCTGCCCCCCCCGATTGACGCCCATGAAGCGAGCGTGCATGCACTGAACCTACATAATATGCAGCATGAATATTCAAGTATTTTATGATTGCAGCGAATACCCAACGGCCAAACATTTCCCATGTCCTTCATGACATGCACTTATACTTGTAATAAATGGCGAACGTGTTCCGTCAACCAAGAGCTTTAAATTTACTGCAAGGACGGTTTTGCACGGGGCGGACACAACTGCATATGCAAATGTGTCCGGGCGGACACAATTGCATTATGCAGTAGCGTCCAGGCGGACACGATTGCATATGCCAAACCAACTTTCCGTATGGCGCCACCACTTTTTCACTCATTCTTCCTTTTTACAAAAAGGGATATGTCATTGAGGGAAATTAAATACTATTATTTCATATCGAATGAAAAAGTGGTGGCGCCATACGGAAACTTTTTCGCAAAACCGTCCGGCGGACATTATTGCATAGACATTATTGCATATATGCAATAATGTCCTCCGGATAGTATTGACTAGAGGACATAATTGCATGCGACACCGACCGTAAGGCTCGGGGGAACCCGGAGTTAATACCCCAATAAAATATAATTCAGGAAAACTGAAGTCAATAATGTCAATGCATTTTTTGTTCGTTTTTGTTTTTAATGAGCGGGGGACTTCTAAATATTGTTTGTGTATTTTTGAACAATATTCAAAATATATTAATAAACTATGTACAATTTAGCGTTGGTTGAATAGGACTTTTATTTAAAATGTACTGGGGTTCACCCTCGTGACACCCATCGGCTCTGTGTCCAATAATGAGTAGAGGACGCCCTCAGTTATTTTCAATATCGCAGTGCATATGATCACGTGACACACAGGCACATTGCACCGCCGCCATTTTTAAAGAACAAAATGAATGGACCATTTGTGTACAGTCTCTCACATTCCTCTCCAGCACATTCAAGGTTTTACCATTTACTGAGTTTCAAGGACACATCTACACCACAACAAGTTCATGGTGAGTTACTAGTTTGTTTTTCACAACGTTCACAACGATGTTTTCGTTGTAAAGGAATTTGAACCTGGGAATTTAGGGACATTTTGGGCACTACACTTACATGTTTTCGACCCCAACTTTTACTTTGCTTACCCCCCGTTTACCGAGAGACAGACTGTGCAAGCTCCAGCGGTGACAGAAGCTCTGCTGTTTACTCGCGGTCTGTATTTTCGTCAGGCTTAATCATGCTGAGAATAAAGTTTCCTGTCGTAGGTTATGCCAAAAAATCAAACATTTATAAAAATGATGAATTTTTGGTATAATAACTCACTATTATTAAATAATCGTAGCTAGTTTCTCTGTCCTTACTCTATGGTTTCGATAATGTAACCCTCCTCCCGTGGCCGCCAGGCCGGAGGGTTACGAGATTCCTTTGAGCGGAAACGGTTGATCTGGTCCAACACATACAATTTCGACAGCTAGTCACCAGATTTGCCCCATTTTTACCACTTTCAAAAATCATGACACAAATTCTGAGGGTACGAACTTAATCCGCAATGTCTAATGCAGCCTGCCATAATACTCAAAACACCATTTAGGAAATATTTTGAAGAAAAATGGACAAAAACTTACCAGATCCCGGAGCGAAATCCCAGGTTCATATTTTGAACCTGTCCCATCGCTTTGCAAACGCATTATTTTGTTGTTGGGCTAAACCATTCTGTAACAGGGGTGTTACAATGTCGCAGTGCGTGTGCGCGCTGTCCGTTTGCATTGCACGCCGTTCACTCATAATGGCGCGCACGCACTGTAGCACTGCAACATTGTAACACAAAAAAATCTCTATGAGATGCACATCAAAATAATTTTTGTGGTCTCACTATTCTCATCTCATGGTCTGTTTGCACATGGCTTCAAGTATGAATTTGCCTTCCCCTTTCACACAAAAGAATTCTTTTAAAAGAATTTTAGTCGTGCATAATACGTTTCAATTTGGAGAATTTTCGGACAACATATTCGGTAATTCTAACCTGCACATTTCAACAATGTCGTCTGCGCACCGAATAATTGAGTCAACACATGTATTTTTTTATTTTACTTTTCGGCCTGCGGGTTGTGTTGTAAAATCCAACATTTCTTCAAATTCTGCGAATGAAAATTCTTTGCAGCACTTTTATTTTCAAGACAAAAAAAATCTCAACTCACCATTACACTTTTGTAGTAGTTTGAACTCGGAAATCCGGTGAAAAGCTGAATTTCTTGGAGATAAAAGACACGGAAACTTTTCAAAGTCCTCCATTTTTTCTTTGAAATGTGCAAATCATGCAGATTTTCACCTACGACCCAAGCCGGCGTCCTCCGTCCAGCCCCCAGCCAATCAGCAACCAGCTTTGACATTTGCATAACAAAGCCGGACCTTCTAGAATTTTCTTGCCCAACTTTTGTGACCATATTAGGTACTAAATGGGCGGGCCCTGCAAGAGTTGAAACTATTTATTTTAAAAGGGGTGATCGGGTACGTCTTCTTGCATGGGGTAAACTCGTGAAATTATTAAACCAGTGTTTACATGGTGAGATTATTATTGACTGATAATTAAGTGAACAATGACCCTAGAAGAAAATAGAAGACACAGAATAATAGTACTGAGATTTGTTGTCTTAAGGTATGGAGAATTTAGAAGTTGATCAATACCACCATCCGCTGAGAAGTAGGTATAACACCTGTTTTGATAGACACGTAGTGAGAAATTAAAAATTTATTAATTGGATTATACTATTTGTATGGTTTCAATATCCCAAATAACTTTTCTTTTTCCAAGACAGTTTTCTTCGCTCTTTACATATAATTACTTTTTTAACAGATCAATCTTTAGTCGCTATCTGCCAATTTCTCAATTTGTTTTCGGGTAATTTCGTCAGTTTCTTTTCACCCCGTTGAACCCGACTTTTCCCTGCCATTGATCCCCATTATTATTATGGAAGGATACCCTTCCCCACGTGACCCAACGCTTTTCTGTCCCTACCAAGTAGTCTGTACACTTTCTATACAGCCTTTTGTTAAGGGGATTAGCATCTGAGAAGTTTTTGTTTTACACGTGTTTGACATACGATCGAAACATGGGACTGATTTCATAAATCTATTCCTTATACCCATGGCTATATCAGACTAGCGCCCCAAGTTGTTAAGTCTGCTAATTAGCTCAGCCCAATTAATTTAATAAGGGAAGATTTTACGAGTTTTTGTACTGTATACGCAGTATATACTTAAATAACAACGACGTAAGGTATGGGTAATTACAAAGCCAAGAGTTCCATCTTAATTGGAAAATATTAATAATTTTTATTTCATAAATCTATTCCTTATACCTCTGGCTATGTCAGACTAGCGCCCCAACTTGTTAAGTCTGCTAATTAGCTCAGCCCAATTAGTTTAATCAAGGAAGAACATACGAGTTTTTCTACTTTTAACGCTGCATAATGCTATACAAAGAACAAGCGTAAGGTTTGGGCTGAGCTAATTAGGCAAGATAACACGTCGGGGTGCTGATCGCATTTAGCCATGGGTATGAGGAACAGACTTATGATTTAAATAAGAGTAATATTTTTCAACTTAGCTGGAATTCGTTTGTTTCGTTTTTGCATAATTATACCCTACGCATGTATTAGCATGAAAGCACATACATTACCAAATTTCGTAAATTCTTCCTTTATTAATCAAATTGGGCTGAGCTAATTAGCCAACGTAACACATTTAGGCGCTAATTTCATATAGCCAGCGGTATGTGGAACAGATTTCTGAAATAAAAATTATTAATATTTTCCAATTAACATGGAACTCTTGGCTTTGTAATTGCCCATACCTTATGCGCTTGTTGTCTAAGTATCAGCGTATAAAGTACCAAAAATCGTAAAGTCTTCCCCGATTAATTTAATTGGGCTGAGCTAATTAGCAGACTTAACACATTGGGGCGCTGGGCTTATATAGCCAGGGGTATGAGGAATGGATTTATGAAATAAAAATGAACGATATTTTCGAATTAAGATGGAACTCTTGGCTTTGTATTTGCCGATACCTTACGCGCTTGTTATATAAGTATAGCGTTTAAAGTACAACAATTCGTAAAATCTTCCCTGATTAATTTAGTTGGGCTGAGCTAATTAGCAGACTTAACACTATGGGGCGCTGGGATTGTATAGCCAGGGGTATGAGGAACAGATTTATAAAATAAAAATTAATAGTATTTTCCAATTAAGATGGAACTCTTGGCTTTGTAGTTGCCGAAACCTCACGCTAGTTCTTATTATAGCATATACAGCGTATAAAGTACAAAAACTCGTGAATTCTTTCTTGATAAAATTAATTGGGCTGAGCTAATTAGCAGACTTATCAAGTTGGAGCGCTGATCTGATATAGCCAGGGGTATGAGAAATAGATTTATGAAATAAAAATTAATAATATTTTCCAATTAAGATGGAACTCTTGGCTTTGTAGTTGCCCAAACCTCACGCTAGTTCTTAGTATGGTATATACAGCGTATAAAGTACCAAAATTGGAAAATTCTTCCTTGATTAAATTAATAGGGCTGAGTTAATTAGCAGACTTATCAAGTTGGAGCGCTGATCTGATATAGCCAGGGGTATGAGAAATAGATTTATGAAATAAAAATTAATAATATTTTCCAATTAAGATGGAACTCTTGGCTTTCTAATTGCCCATACCTTACGCTTGTTCATGTATAGCGTCATGTACAGCGTATAAAGTACAAAAACTCGTAAATTCTTCCCTTATTAAATTAATTGGGCTGAGCTAATTAGCAGACCTATCAAGTTGGGGCGCTAGTCTGAGTTAGCCAGGGGTATGAGGAATAGATTTATGAAATAAAAATTAACAATAATTTCCAATTAAGATGGAACTTTTGGCTTTCTAATTGCCCATACCTATACACTTGTTCTTTGCATATCATATAAACAGCGTATAAAGTAGAAAAACTCGTAAATTCTTCCCTTATTAAATTAATTGGGCTGAACTAATTAGCAGACTTAACACATTGGGGCGCTGGGCTTATATAGCCAGGGGTATGAGAAACAGATTTATGAAATAAAAATTAATAATATTTTCCAATTAAGATGGAACTCGTGGCTTTGTAATTGCCCATACCCTACGCGCTTGTTATATAAGTATAGCGTAAAAGTACACAAATTCGTAAAATCTTCCCTGATTAACTTAGTTGGGCTGAGCTAATTAGCAGACTTAACACTCTGGGGCGCTAATCTGATATAGCCAGAGGTATGAGGAATAGATTTATGAAATAAAAATTAATAATTTTTGCTAATTAAGATGGAACTCTTGGCTTTGAATCTACCCATACCTTACGCGTGTACAATCCTTCCGCACTGTCTTCGACGGGTAATGACGGTCGTTGACAGTTATATCGAAATTTGGTGCTAGCACCAAATTTTTTTGCCATCACCAAATTTGGTGTTGGGCCCAAATTTGGTGCTCACTTCAGTCTGGTATAATTAAGGCCGTGTCCGAAACGACGACTTCGGCTACAGCTACGTCTAGATCAGCGCGTCTACCAGTGTTGAAGAATAGGCAGACGCACGCGATCTAGCCGTAGCTGTAGCCGAAGTCGCCGTTTCGGACACGGCCTTAATTCACACGACGGCTCTTGTAGTATAGCGCCCTCTATTGTCGGTAACAGAAAACCGTGGTTTAGCTTAAAAGATGGCGGCGCCCTTAAACCGAATTTGATTGCCAACAACAACCTACTGTACATTCACATTGGACTGCAGCAATAGCCACATTATCTGAAATTGTGGTTTATCTACAGATACGTTCCCCTGTAGACCACACCTCAGTGGAAACATGAACTCAGGCAAGTAAATAGATTAGAAGTGAATTATTCCTCGTAAGAACTCTTTGAAAGTTTGAATTAATTGTCACGATCGATTGTTGATGTTGTCATGGTCATGACATAATATGATGATAATGGCATGATTGATGATGGTTGTTGAATTGAAATTTGAACACTGTTGAATGGAATTTACTTTATTTTTCCTCCACTTCAAGTTCACACTTCCATCCACCAGATCAAAATAAATTAATTTCTTTCTAAAGTCATCAATCAATACAACACAGACCCAGTGTAACTGGGGCGCTGTATTCCTTTTTTTAGAAATTTTGACATTATCGGTCATTGTACGTGTATTTGTACTATTGTTTGTAGGCCTAAGCCTATTCGGATAACTTTACGTATGGCGCCACCACTTTTTCACTCATTTTTACAAAAAGGGATATCTTATTATTGAGGTAAATTAGATACTATTATTTCATACCGAATGAAAAAGTGGTGGCGCCATACGGAAACCTTTCTGCCTATTTTTCCGCCTTTTTCGAAATTAATGTTAAAATTTCGAAAAAGGAATCAGT
This sequence comes from Asterias rubens, assembly GCF_902459465.1. Lineage (NCBI taxonomy): Eukaryota > Metazoa > Echinodermata > Asteroidea > Forcipulatida > Asteriidae > Asterias > Asterias rubens. Next base: position 31,291,310 of record NC_047062.1, read on the forward strand.
GCCCCAGTTAATACATCCGTTTCCCTGCCACCACTTTTCATGCAGAAAATTGTAATTTTTGACGATGTTTTTTAATTTCACTCAACAAAAAGGAAAAAAAGCATTATGAATGTATATTGAGTAGGTTGGGGAAAGCTTTAGTTGTACAGTACACAGGAAACTTCAGTTTTGGCTGGCTAACGGTCATAAAACTTTCACTCATCAATGCTGATTTGAAAAACGTAAAGCGTTAAGAAGGCCCTAAATAATTATGTGACCCCTACATAAGGCTCACAGGGGAGTCTTATAGTTTCTAGAAGTAGGCCTACATTATCTCATTGAGGTAGGCCTAATTAGACTTGATATTATTTCATATTGAATGAAAAAGTGGTGGTGTGTGATACAGAAACTTTTCCCTATACAATCATCTAGGCCTACAAGTCAACTCTTCTACCCTTTCTACTGAACACAGACTCAGAACACGGTCCATCATGAAGTTTTTCACTGATCAAATTGAGATACAAAAAACCTAAAGTTTATTCTGGCTTTTAAATAAAGAATTAAAAACAAAATTAAGGAACATTGAAAAATGTACCAATACGATCGAGTGACTCAATCGCTCAACGTTTTGTGTAACTGTAAAATATGTAGACCATGGATATATCCAAGTAGGAACCTTCAGCTTTTCAGTTTCAGGAGGTGAAATAATTTTTTAATGGAAAACCAACTTTTCATGCTGAGATGCTACCCAAGTTATTATGAAACACCCCCCAAAAAGTTCACACTAAAACAGAAATGAATATATTCTAGGCATTGCATGGCAAGCCTTGCTCTAGTCATCGTCAGGAGACTGGAGTTAATAACTTGACATTAATCAATGTGATCACTTTCTTTTTTTGCAGCTTGTGGGTTTGAAAGCAGAGTTATTCCTGAAACAAGAGGCACTCGGCAAAGAACAACTTCAAGAGAACTCTACTACAGTCAAGGCTAAACCTGTTCCTAAGGTAGGCTGGACCTTGGATGAACTGAAATGAGACTCTGTCTGAAAAGGTGGTTATTTACTATGTTCACCTATGTTTGACACCCCCATGGAAGTGTCGTGGCCAAGCGGTACAGAGCACTGAATTCAAACTTTGTTGTTTCTGATCAGCAGAGTGTGGGTTTGAATCCCTAGCCGTAACAAGACACTTCACCATTGCTTCGTCCTTCGAAAGGGGCGTAAAGCTGTTGGTCCCATGTGTTGTGTAACGCATGTAAAAGAACCAATTGCACTTGTCGCACTTTTTTATCGCAAATAATATGAGTAAAACCTGAGTCACAAAAATAATCTTCGTCTCAGTGAAAATTGTTTCAGCATGTAAAAACGTATTAAAAACTAGTTATGATAAAAATGCAGCTTTGCTGTAAAAAGTATTAAAATACTTTTTACGACAAAAACTGAGACAAACATTATTTTTTTGTGGCATTGTTTTACTCATTTCTCTAAAACTGCAGAACCTCAGCAAGTTAGTAATTATTTTAAGGAAATCTTTCTACTATCATTATCTTCAAACGGTGTATGTAAGTTAATCTAAATCTGTGGATTTCGTGTTTTGTGTTACAAAAAGTACCCAGACCCTTTAAGCAATCAAACTCAAGTTAAAGGCAGTGGACACTATTGGTAATTACTCAAAATAACTATTAGCGTAAAATCTCTCTTGGTGACGAGTAATGGGGAGAGGTTGATGGTATAAAACATTGTGAGAAATGGCTCCCTCTGAAATGCCATAGTTTTCGAGAAAGAAGTAATTTTCCACGAATTTGATTTCGAGACCTCAAGTTTAGAACTTGAGGTCTCAAAATCAACTATCTAAATGCACACAACTTCGTGTGACAAGGGTGTTTTTTCTTTCATTACTATCTCGCAACTTCGACGACCGATTGATATCAAATTTTCACAGGTTTGTTATTTTATGCATGTTGAGATACACCAACTGTGAAGGCTAGTTTTTGACAATTGCCAATAGTGTCCACTGTCTTTAACATTTCAAGTTCCAATCAAAATTATTCAAAACTTTACCCTGTCAGTTTCCTTGTGGTTATTGGTTTTTTTTTTTTTTTTCACAGAAAGCAAGTATCTGGACCAAGAAGAATGACGGAGTTCAGTCCCGAGCTGAGAAGGATAAAGTCCTTACAGCAGAAGAAGAAAATGCATTGGATAAATCAAGGTAAATAATGTAAGATGCATGTTTCACTCCCTAAAAAAGTTTTGAAGGTAGTGCATTTTGCTCCACCAGCCATGCTCCTAGTGGATGATCCTTACAGACTTTGAAGGGGGTAACCCTGTTTCAGCCCTAGGAGTAGGTGGCTCCTAGTGGTTGACACCCATGCCTACATCCTTAGGGACTGTGAAGGGGGTAACCCTGTTTCAGCCCTAGGAGTAGGTGGCTCCTAGTGGATGATACCCATGCCTACATCCTTAGGGACTGTGAAGGGGGTAACCCTGTTTCAGCCCTAGGAGTAGGTGGCTCCTAGTGGATGATACCCATGCCTACATCCTTAGGGACTGTGAAGGGGGTAACCCTGTTTCAGCCCTAGGAGTAGGTGGCTCCTAGTGGATGATACCCATGCCTACATCCTTAGGGACTGTGAAGGGGGTAAGTCTGTTTCAGCCCTAGGAGTAGGTGGCTCCTAGTGGATGATACCCATGCCTACATCCTTAGGGACTGTGAAGGGGTAAGCCTGTTTCAATCCCAGGAGTAGGTGGCTTCTAGTGGATGATACCCATGCCTACATCCTTAGGGACTGTGAAGGGGGTAACCCTGTTTCAGCCCTAGGAGTAGGTGGCTCCTAGTGGATGATACCCATGCCTACATCCTTAGGGACTGTGAAGGGGGTAACCCTGTTTCAGCCCTAGGAGTAGGTGGCTCCTATTGGATGATACCCATGCCTGTATCCTTAGGGACTGTGAAGGGGTAAGTCTGTTTCAGCCCTAGGAGTAGGTGGCTCCTAGTGGATGGTACCCATGCCTACATCCTTATGGACTGTGAAGGGGTAAGTCTGTTTCAATCCCAGGAGTAGGTGGCTTCTAGTGGATGATGCCCATGCCTACATCCTTACAGACTGTGAAGGGGGTAAGTCTGTTTCAGCCCTAGGAGTAGGTGGCTCCTAGTGGATGACAGCCATGCCTACATCCTTACAGACTGTGAAGGGGGTAAGTCTGTTTCAGCCCTAGGAGTAGGTGGCTCCTAGTGGATGACAGCCATGCCTACATCCTTACAGACTGTGAAGGGGGTAAGTCTGTTTCAGCCCTAGGAGTAGGCGGCTCCTAGTGGATGGTACCCATGCCTACATCCTTAGGGACTGTGAAGGGGGTAACCCTGTTTCAGCCCTAGGAGTAGGTGGCTCCTAGTGGATGCTACCCATGCCTACATCCTTATGGACTGTGAAGTGGGTTTCCTGTTTCAAAACAGCTAAAACTTAAAGTCACCTGGAAAAATATTTTTTTTTCTCCAAACATAAGAGTATAATGTTGATAAACAATAACATATTTTTTTTAGTAATTGTTTGTCACGATTTATATGTTAAAAAAATAAATAAAGTTGTTTATGGGGTGACTCCGCCTACCCCTTTTGTGAAGTCAATCGAGGCAGACCTTGCCTTGATCGAACATCGAACACATGTGGAAGTACATGCAAGTCCTAGTCGTGAGTTTGTACGTTTTGAAAAAAAGTTTTTTCTTGCATTTTTCCGGCAATGCCGACCAGGTGTATTGCTGGTAAATGCAGTAAAACAACTTTAAATGGGGTCAGTTTGCAAAGTGGTCGGTCCATTGTCTTTTTTCAGCGCTGTGCAGCGAACACTTCGAACCGTCGTGCTTCGAATCCGGAAAACAATACACCACACATTTGACATGAAAAGAAAAGGTATTCTGAAACATGACACCATCCCAACAATTTTTCTTGCTAGTGGGACGTCGAAGAAGGTACCTGAAAGACGTGATGAACTTAAAGGAGCATTTGCCTGATGAGAAAACAATTTGGGTAATGTTTCAACTTTGAGGGCATGTTTTTAGCTTACACCAATCGTCAAGCGCCAAGCTATCTTGTGTTGGCACTGCATGCCATTGTCCGTGCAGGGTAATCCGAGTGGACCGTCCGCACAGCAGCCATAGTGCGTGCAGACATGGTTCGTGACCATAGTTCTGTACGTATGCATCATACCGATCAGGTACCCAGTATACGAGGCCAGACTACACATTTTCTCTTCAACTATCGTGCCTCGATTGACGTCATGGACAGCGCCCTCTCGGGTCGGGCCTAACTCTTGAAAAATAAAAATAAAACAAATTTTTTGGAACCTTAGTCAACTATTTGTTCATATTCTACTCATCAAAACACATATTATGATTGTTGACAAAAGCTTTATTTTGAATAAAAATACCACTTCCAGGTGACTTTAAGAAAAGTTTGTTTTAACTATAATAGGGCCTATATTCCAGGTTTTGCATCGGAGATAAATAATATAATTTGTTTACACCGATGTGTATGAAAGCACTGTATACTCAGTACTTTCCCGAGTTATACATGTGTCTGCTCTAGCAATGCAAAGGTCATGGGTTCAAATCCCACCTGAGTGATTTGCCTGTGATAGTTCTCTGTCCTTACTCTATGTTCTGATAAAACAGTGAGTATACAATGCCCAACACACATCTGTGTTAAAGACTCTGGACACTATCGGGTATTGTCAAAGACTAGTCTTCAAATTTGGTGTATCTCAACATATGCATAAAGTAACAAACCTGTGAAAATTTGAGCTCAATCGGTCGTTGAAGTTGCGGGATATTAATGAAAGAAAATACACCCTTGTCGCACCATGGTCACACGAAGTTGTGTGCTTTGAGATGCATGATTTTGAGACGTCCAATTCTAAATCTGAGGTCTCAAAATCAAATTCGTGGAAAATTACTTCTTTCTCCAAAACTGCGTCACTTCAGAGGGAGCTGTTTCTCACAATATTTTATACTATCAACCTCTCCCCATTACTCGTAATCAAGAAAGGTTTTATGATAATAATTATTTTGAGTAATTACCAAACTGCCTTTAAAGGAACGTTACAGAAATGGTAAGAAACAAAAATCGTGAAGATCACAGATGTACATAAAACTTACACGGTCTGATGATGATGATAGTAGAAAACATCCCTTGAAATATTTCTGTCTGAAATGTCATATTTGATGAGAAATAAATATTCTAACTTTGCGTTTGGAGTTTATCGCTCAGTGAGCGTTTGATTCATTTTAATTTTGGCATCGATGCAATGCAAAATTTGTAATCGGTTTTTCACTATTCTCTCGTGACCCAGATGGCCGATTGATCTCAAACTTCTACAGGTTTGTCAGTTTATGTATTGATGGTGGATTACATAAAGTGCTTACACTGCCAGCAACTGTTCTGTTAGCAAAAACCAATTCTGTAATGTTCCTTCCCAAAAGAAGTAAATACCAGGTAACGATGGTATGTTTTAGTGTTTCAAGACTTGATTTTTTTGTTGTGTTTTCAGGGCAGCCTTAGAGACCAAGATAAAGCTCTAGGAGGAGATGTCAAAAGGAGCCATTCTGACAGCAGGTAAAGAGTTGTGCCCTTACGCTTATTTTCCTAAAGGGTTAAACAGAACCTGTGACTGTTTTTTTTAACCATCAACTTTCTCTACTGATTCCAAGCAGACCTACACATGTGTGAGCCCATCTTTAAAGGAACACGTTGCCTTGGATCAGGCCAGTTGGCCATTTATGGGAATAAAATTTTTGACTCCCTTAATTAGGTTGCTGACTGTGTTTTAGTCCACGGCATACAAGGAAAACACTTTCGAGGCATGTTTGTGTGGATCATTATATTCAACTTTTAAAATATCTTTCTAATCAAATGCATTTCATTGTCCGATCCAAGGTCAACGTTTTCCTTTAAAGCCATTGGACCCTTTCGGTAAACAGTATTGCCCAAAGCCCACACTTCGTGTATCACAACTTCTATATCAAATAACAAACCGGCACGTTAATCCGGAGGTCGTTGGTTCGAATCCCACTCTAGTCAATTCTTTGTTCAACCCCAAAAATCATTTACAAATTTACCCAGTCAGTTTCCCTTGTGGTTTATATTGATAAATAACAAACCTGTGAAAATTTAGGCTCAATCGGTCATCGGAGTCGGGAGAAAATAACGGGAAAACCCACCCTTGTATCCGCGCGTTTCGCCGTGTCATGACATGTGTTTAAAATAAATCCGTAATTCTCGCTATCGAGAATTGATATTGTTTTTACTTTTTTCTCAAAAATTAAAGCATTTCATGGAAGAATATTTCAAGAGAAGTCTTTTACCACTACCTTCTGTAAACCCTGTAAGTTATTTGTAAATCTGTTAACTTTTTTTGTTTCTGTACCGAAAGGGTCCAATGGCTTTTAAAGGATTTGGGTACCTTTTCAAAATGTCCATAGATTTACATTAAACTTACACAGTTTGAAGATAATGATAGTGGAAAGCTTCCCTTCAAATAGTACTTACTGAGGTGCTGTAGTTTTTGAGAAATGAGTAAAACAATGTCATGAAAATACGTTTGTAAATGATTAAAAGAATTTTCGTCTCATGAGACGAAAATTATTTTCATGACATTGTTTTACTTAATTCTCAAAAACAACAGCACTTCAGCACGTAATATTTTCAGGGAAGCTTTATACTATCATCATCTTCAAACTGTATAAGTTTAGTGTAAATCTGTGAAAAAAGGAGGCAGCAAGGGCGGGGCCAGAGTATGAGATGGGGGCCACGGATGTACCTGGCCCTGTCAACCCTCTAGATCAATGGTAAGGAAGTCATCCAGGGAGGGGGAGGGGGAAAACAGGAGGCAGCAAGGGCGGGGCTGGAGTATGAGATGGGGGCCACGGATGTATGTGGCCCTGTCAATCCTCTAGACCAATGGTAAGGAAGTCATCCAGGGAGGGGGAGGGGGAAAACAGGAGGCAGAAAGGGCGGGGCTGGAGTATGAGATGGGGGCCTCAGATGTACCTGGCCCTGTCAATCCTCTAGACCAATGGTAAGGAAGTCATCCAGGGAGGGGGAGGGTGAAAACAGGAGGCAGAAAGGGCGAGGCTGGAGTATGAGATGGGGGCCACGGATGTACCTGGCCCTGTCAATCCTCTAGACCAATGGTAAGGAAGTCATCCAGGGAGGGGGAGGGGGAAAACAGGAGGCAGAAAGGGCGGGGCTGGAGTATGAGATGGGGGCCACGGACGTACCTGGCCCTGTCAATCCTCTAGACCAATGGTAAGGAAGTCATCCAGGGAGGGGGATGGGGAAAACAGGAGGCAGAAAGGGCGGGGCTGGAGTATGAGATTGGGGCCACGGATGTATGTGGCCCTGTCAATCCTCTAGACCAATGGTAAGGAAGTCATCCAGGGAGGGGGAGGGGGAAAACAGGAGGCAGTAAGGGCGGGGCTGGAGTATGAGATGGGGGCCACGGATGTACCTGGCCCTGTCAACCCTCTAGATCAATGGTAAGGAAGTCATCCAGGGAGGGGGAGGGGGAAAACAGGAGGCAGAAAGGGCGGGGCTGGAGTATGAGATGGGGGCCTCAGATGTACCTGGCCCTGTCAATCCTCTAGACCAATGGTGAGGAAATCATTCGAGGGGAAAATCGAGCTAAAAATCCCATCTCATTTGCTGCTTATTTTTGCTTTGTAGAAAATGTTTAGGTGCTTTCCTCACTTGGTATATCTCTAAGTAAGTATTTATAACCATGTTTTTAAGACCAATGTGTTTAGTGTGGATGGTGACAGCACATTTGGCTACATTGGGTAATTAAATTGTCAAAGACAAGTATTCTCAGTTAGTGTATCCCAACATATGAATCAAATACAAATGTGTGAAAACTTTTAAAACAATCGAAGTAGCGAGAGAGTAATTAAAGAAAAAACACCATTGTTGCCCAAATTTGTGTGCTTTTAGAAGCCTGAGAAAGGCTTCAGGCCTGAATGTCTTTAATTACTTGGGTGAAAAGTTGCCCCTTTCTCAAAAACTATGTTACTTCAAAGGGAGCTGTTTCTCGCAATGTTTTATACTATCAAATCAGCAGCTCTCCATTGCTAGTTATTAAGTAAGTGTTTATGCTAACAATTGCTTTGAGTAACTACCATGGTGTTCAGTGGATTTTAAAGTCATACTTTCCTTGTTTTCTCTTCTTCTTTGACAGTTGAACATTCAAGGTTGGAAATATTTGTTTTAAAAACTTTGTGACACGTGGAAGCCAGCTGGTCATAAACACTGGTCATTATCAACCATTCATAAATACCCCAGACAGTTTCTCTACTCCTATTGGTGGAGAGTGCGTCTCGTGGGGGTGTTTAAACGGTTGATAAAGACACAGCTGAAGCTGTTTAAGACTGGCTGGCTTCCGCATGTCGGGCGCGTGCGCGCCAGATTATCACGCGGAACGTAAATCATAGCTATACAGCGCGTAATATATGTAAGCGCGCGCGTAATCTTTTTATAAGCACGCGCGCGTACACACAACCCACGCGCATCAAACAGATTCTTCACAAAGTTTTTGAAAAAAATATTTCAAACCTCGAATTTTCAATTGTCAAAGTGTCTATAATCGTATTTTGTTTAAAGTTTTTTAACAAAAGGGCATTTATGAATGGGAATAAAAGAATAGTGACTCGTTCTTAAACGTCCGTTAAAAACCTTGCAGGGTCGTTGCCGTGCGATAAAGGCCCTCGCCTTCGGCTTGGGCCTTTATCACACGGCAACGACCCTGCTGGTTTAAACCGGCCGTTTAATAACTCGTCGCTACACTTTTACTCCCTTATTTAAACACCCCGCACGTGACGCGCTCTCCACCAATAGGAGTAGAGAAACTGTCCAGAGTATTTATGAATCTACATTTAAAGTCTGTACTTTCCTTGTTTTTCTCTTCTTCTCAGAATGGATTTTGTGGACACCTTAGGACGATCCAGACGCTGTATGAAGAAAGATCTTCCTGAGCTCATCAACATTGATAAACGTCTTAATCCTCAGGCATTTAGGTAAGTCCAGATTATCACCAGATATAAATGATTGGTCTCCGCACTCGCTATTTGATTCATAGTTTGTAAAAGCACACAATTTGTGCAACATTTTGGTTTAGGAGGCTGAAAAAAATACAACTCCAAAGAAGTCACTCATACAGAGTGAACTTGGTAAACTATTCTACATTCTGGTAATGAAATAAGTAGTAATAGTAATAATGAAAACTTATAAAGCGCACAAATCCATCCTCATGGCGCTAAAAAAGTTACCCTTAAAAAGTGACTAGCACTATGACCCTGAAGGTAGCTGTGTAGAGAAGATGATGAAGAAATTTCAGTTTTAGATGTTGGAGGAAAACCCAAACAGTTTATGTGTAGGCCTACAGTTCAGATTTATCCAAGTTCATGGTCTGGGTCTTGGTGTCAGACATTGGGGTCATGGTCTTGGTTCTCAGAGGAGGTCTTGGTCTTGGTCTCCCCCTAGGAGGTTAGGTCTTTGTCTTGTCTCAGTCTTGGAGGGAAGGTCTCGGTTTTAAAGAGATGGCCTTGGTTTAAATGTTAGGAGGGAGGTCTCTTGGTCTCGAACTTGAACGTGAGTTCTTGGACTTGGTCTCAATTTCTTGGTCTTGGTCACGATCTCAGTGCGGAGGTCTTGGTCTTGATTTTAAGCTACAAGGGAAGGTCTTGTTTTTTGTCTCGATCTTGGAGGGGAAGTCTTTGACTTGGTCTTGAGGTCTTGGTCTTGATCTCAGACGGAAGATCTTGGCCTTGGTTTCGAATTTGGAGGTTAGGTTTTGGTCTTGGTCTCACAGAGAAGGTATCTGTCTTTGTATCAATCTTCTTGTGGGATGAGTATTGCTAGTCTCAACATTTCATCTAGCCTGCTCTAGTCATCATCAGCACTCACACCACCCTTTAAAGGAACACGTTGCCTTGGATCGGTCGAGTTGGTCTTTGAAAAGCGTTTATAACCGTTTGTTATAAAATGCGTATGGTTAGAAAGATGTTTTAAAAGTAGAATATAATGATCCACACAAGTATCACTCGAAAGTGCGTGGTTTTCCTTTACCTCGCCGTCAAACACGGTCGGTCATTTATGGGAGTCAAATTTTTGACTCCCATAAATGGCCCGCAAAGTAAAAGGAAAACCACGCAATTTCGAGGCAAATTTGTGTGGATCATTGTATTCTACTTTTAAAACATCTTTCTAACCATACGCATTTTATAACAAACGGTTATAAACGCTTTTCAAAGACCAACTCGACCGATCCAAGTAACGTGTTCCTTTAACCATGTTAACTTGACCTGTCTTTGTTTGCATAACTTAGGGAGAAGGAAGACAAAGAGAAATCTATGAAGCAAGAATCACTTCCAGATTTTCGCTCTTGTGATAATAATATCTGTTGGCATGTGGCCTTCAAGGATTTGGGTACTTTTTGTATCAAACACAAAACACAATGTTCACAGATTTACATCAAACTGACCCTGTTTGAAGCTAATGACAGTAGCAAGCTTCCCTTAAAATATTACTTACTGAGGTGCTATAGTTTTTGAGAAATTAGTAAAACAATGTCATGAAAAAACGTTTTTACATTCTATAAATAATTTGCCGTCTCATGATCACTGAGACAAAAATTATTTTCATGACATTGTGTTACTCATTTCTCAAAAACTGCAGCACCTCAGCAAGTAATATTTTCAGGGTAGCTTTCTACTATCATTATCTTCAAACTGTAAATTTGGTGTAAATCTGTAGACATTGTGTTTTTATCCTACAAAAAGTACATAGACCCTTTAAAGGATTGGGAAAGAGGAGACTGTTAAATCAGCCATGATGGGAAGAATACTGCCCTCTGGTGGCGGATGGGGATGAGATAATAAGCTTCACTTTAATACCTGTTTTTGTTTTGCATATCTTAGGGAGAAGGACGACAAAGAGAAAGCTATGAAGCAAGAAACACTGCCAGATCTTCTCTCTAGAGGCATGCATCGGAAGATGATGAGGAAGAAATGGGAGGCTGAGGAGGAAGAAATGAGGAGCCGAGGTCCTGGGCCTCTTCACTACCAGAACCTCAAGTTTGATGGTAAGGTGTAAGATAGGGTTCTTAAAGGCACTGGACACCTTTGGTAATTGTTAAAGACCAGTCTTCTCACTTGTTGTATCTCAACATATGCATAAAATAACAAACCTGTGAAAATTTGAGCTCAATAGGTCGTCGAAGTTGCCAGAGTCGATAACGAGAATTACTGATTTATTTTAAACACATGTCGTGACACGGCGAAACAGGCGGATACAAGGGTGGGTTTTCTCGTTATTTTCTCCCGACTTCGATGACCGATTGAGCCTAAATTTTCACAGGGTTTGTTATTTGATATCGAAGCTGTGATACACGAAGTGTGGGCCTTGGACAATACTGTTTACCAAAAGGGTCCAATGGCTTTAAAGGCAGTGTACACTATTGGTAATTACTCAAAATAATTATTAGCATCAAACCTTTCTTGGTGACGAGTAATAGGGAGAGGTTGATGGTATAAATCATTGTGAGAAACGTCTCCCTCTGAAGAGCCATAGTTTTTGAGAAAGAAGTAATTTTCCACGAATTTGATTTTGAGACCTCAGATTTAGAACTTGAGGTCTCAACCATCATATGCTGAGGTTCACCATCTGTGGAGGCTAGTCTTTGACAATTACCAATAAGTTGCCAGATAATAATGACAGAAAAAATGCTTTTGTCGCATAAGTTGTGTGCTTTCAGATGCTTGATTTCGAGACCTCAAATTCTAAATCTGAGGTCTCGATATCAAATTCGTGGAAAGTTACTTCTTTCTCGAAAACTACTTTACTTCAGAGGGAGCTGTTTCTCGCAGTGTTTTATACTATCAACCTCTACCCATTACTCTTTACCAAGTAAGGATTTATGCTAATAATTATTTTGAGTAGGTCTCAAGGGTTGGGAACGGTAGGAATATTTCAATTTGACAAAGACCACTCTATTGGGCGCCTGCCCGTATTCACTCATGTAGGATTCCTTTTTTACTTGAGCATAATGATTCAGTCTAGTCAGTAGATCGTTCTTGTGGTTTAAAGGGTCTATGTAACTTTTGTAGGACAAAAAACACAATGTCCACAGATTTACACTAAACTTACACAGTTTGAAGATAATGATAGTAGAAAGCTTCCATGAAAATATTACGTGCTGAGGTGCTGTAGTGTTTGGGAAATGAGTAAAACAATGTCACAAAAATTATTTGAATTATTTACAAACGTATTTTCATGACATTGTTTTACTCATTTCTCCAAAACTACAGCACCTCAGTAAGTAATATTTGAAGGGGTAAGGTTTCCACTATTATTATCTTCAAAATCTTCAATACCCAAATCTTTTAATGGGTTGCGATCATGTGCCCACGGGAATGTTATTTCGGAACACGCAAGATTTGTTGTGTTTTTTTTGTATTGCCCGGGTTTCCAAGAGGATAATTTTAAACAAAATGTTTCAGCATATTCTAAAAAATATTACCATAGGTTAGCTCAATAAATTTTTGAGACGGTGAACAAAAGCCACATTTTCTCAATAGATAAAAATAAGTCTTGAGGTACATTTCTTGAGAACAGTCAATTTCTCTACTGGGTTAGAAATCATTGTTTCATTATGACAAAACAAATTAAAAAATACAAACTTGTTCTGCAAAGTGATCACTGAAAGGTGGTTAAAGGGAAGGTACACGTTTGGTAATTACTCAAAACAAATATTAACTTAAAAACTGACTTGGTGATGAGCATTGGAGAGCTGTTGATAGTATAAAACATTGTGGGAAACGACTCCCTCTGAAGTAGCATAGTTTTTTGAGAAAGAGGTAATTTCTCACTAAAATATTAAAAGACTTCTAGCTAGAAGTCTTTTATTCCCATCTGAAAGCACACAAATTCGTCCAATAAGGGTGTTGTTTCTTTCATCATTTTCTCGCAACTTCGTTGACCGATTGAGCCCAAATTTTCATAAGCTTGTTATTTTATGCTTTTGTTGGGATGCACCAAGTGAAAAGACTGTTCTTTGACAATTACCAAATGTGTACCTTCCCTTTAAAGGCAGTGGACACTGTTGAAATTGTTGATTGTATAAAACATTATGAGAAACGGCTCCCTCTGAAGTAACGTAGTTTTTGAGAATTTTTTTTTCCATGAGTTTGATTTCAAGACCTCATGTTAGATTTTGAGGTCTCAAAATCAAGCATCTGAAAGCACCCAATTTTGTGTGACAAGGGTGTTTTCTGTCATTATTATCTTGCAACTTCGATGACAAATTGAGCTCAAATTTTAACATGTTTGTTATTTCATGCATATGTTGAGATACACTCAGTGAGAAGACTGGTCTTTGACAAAGACTAGCCTTCACAGTTGGTGTATCTCAACATATACATAAAATAACAAACCTGTGAAAATTTGAGCTCAATCGGTCATCGAACTTGCGAGATATGAATGAAAGAAAAAAACACCCTTGTCCCACGAAGTTGTGTGCGTTTAGATGGTTGATTTCGAGACCTCAAGTTCTAAATCTGAGGTCTCAAAATCAAATTCGTGGAAAATTACTTCTTTCTCGGACACTATGGCACTTCAGAGGGTGCCGTTTCTCACAATGTTTTATACCATCAACCTCTCCCTATTACTTGTCACCAAGAAAGGTTTTATGCTAACAATTATGTTGAGTAATTACCAATAGTGTCCACTGCCTTTAAAGACCAGCATTCTCACTTGGTGTATCCCAACATTTGCATACAATAACAAACCTGTGAAAATTTGGGCTCAGTTGGTCTTCGAAGTTACAAGAAAATAATGAAAGAAAAAACACTCTTGTTGCACAACTTTGTGTGCTTTCAGTTGCATAACCTCTTTCTCAAAAACTACGTTACTTCAGAGGAAAACTATGGGAAAACAGTTGAGGAGATGTTTTCTCTGCAACCTTACTAGTTTGTACGGTACTTGTAGTTTAGCACTTGGATAAGCATAGCCTGAACATCTGACGCCACACTTCGTGGCTCGCAAATAACACCAGAGACCGGCATCAAAAACTGGCGTGTGTTTTGACTTTTGTACTCATTAATTTCACATAGAGATACGCAGTCAAATTCCATTGCGGACTTGACAGTAGTGTACTGTTTGGGCATAATGGGTGCACGTTTATCCAATATCATTGTATCCAATGGAATCACTGGATCTAGCGGCATGGACCTGAAAGACAGACCCCCAGTCTAGGATAGGCATCACAACCAGCCCTCAACCCACAACCCGCATAATAATAATAATAATAACCCGTTTTTATATATCGCTTCTCACACCCGGAGGGCGTCCCAAAGCGCTTCACATTATTACCATGGTCACTGGGCCTTAAATCACTCCTTAAACCATCTCAGCTCCCTGGTGGGGAGTATGCAGCCTGTGCAACATCAATATGCGCTACTCGGTTAAATCAATCACAAGAACCATCTCTGCCCTCATAGGTCCCCATTTACCCCTGGGTGGAGAGAAGCAATTATAGTTAAGTGTCTTGCTCAGGGACACAAGTGTCACGACCGGGATTCGAACCCACACTCTGCTGAACAGAAGCATCAGAGCTCTTATCCGCTCGGCCATGACACCCATACATGTATATCAAAACCCATAACCCACCTCGACAACCCAACAACCTACAGCAACAAAATTCCAAAGTACAACTCACTACCAACACCTCAGAACCCACAACCCTTCTCTTGCAACTTCGATGAGTAATTGAGTCCAAACATTCACAGACTTGTTATTTTATGCATATGTTGGGATACACCAAGTGAGAAGACGGGTCTTTGACAATTACCAATAGTGTCCAGTACCATGGTTAGTTTTGCGATAGCACCATGTTTAAATAAGGGAATCAATGTGTGGTGAAGAGGTTTCCAACTAGTGGTTTAATCCCAACGAGGCTTGGTTCTTGATAATTTTACCGAGACGAAGTCGAGGTAAATTATAGAGAACCAGGCCTCGGCGGGTTTAAACCACTAGTTGAAAACCTATTCAACACACTTTGATTCCCATTCATACCTTTTCGGTCAAAAACATCATCACTTTTTTGTCAAAAAGTAAAACAAATGCAAAAATTATAATTTTTAAAAGATTTCTTTCAACACAACACCCCTCTAGCTATGAAATGGTAAAGCCCTCCGCCCCCCTCGGGTAAACAACTCTTTATAAGGGAATGTTGTGCGCGTCGCGCGTATCGCGTGATGTAGCACATCTGTTTCAGCCATTGTTCTCTACCAATAGGAGTGAAGAAACTGCCTTATAAGAACAGGTGCAAGGTCGCGTGTCACGCCCATGAATTAACACTTTTTACCGGTCATAAACAAAGGTTTATACACACCCACGTGACGCGCTCTCCACCAATAGGAATAGCAAAACTGTCTGAGGTATTTATGAATCTCTTTTTGAGTAGAGTTGGTTCTGAGAAGAACCGTTGGTTGACAACTCAACGATTGTCAACCACCAGTTCTTTTCAAAACTACTACTCTCAGTGAGATTTACACAAGCCTCCCCTCATGGAATAAAAATTGTGATGCGATCTAAACCCATCACAAGGTGATGAAAGTATTCATTTCTGAGTTAATTTATATACATGAAATTTAAGGGGACACTCCACTCTTTTCGTATCTACCTCTACCTCCATGGTAGGACCAAGGGTGGATTTCACAAAGAGTTAAGACTTGTCTTATCTCGAGTTAGGACGAGTTACTCGTCAGTTTGTAATATCTTCTAGGACTATAGTCCTAAGTTAGGAATAGTCCTAACCCTTTGTGAAATTGACCCAGTTGGCCTTGGTTTGAGAAATCAAGCTTTAAAGTTCCAAATGCACATTGATACAGATGTTTTTCAAGAATACAGTTGGAATATCGTTTTGTGCAATCGTTTCTTTTTTCAGACGCTTGGTCAGAGAACCAAGAGTGACCAGCTTAAAGCGAAACGCAAAGCGGCCCTCAAGGCCCGACTAGATAAAGTGAAGCAGCGTAACCGAGCCAAGGGGGAGATAGTTGAGGAGGAGGGCGATAAGGACCATCAGGAGGAGGAGGAAGATGCGAGGATGAAGGAGGAGTCAGAGTCAGCGAGACGAAGACAGAAGGAGGAGGATGAGAAGAGATTAGCAGAGAGGCTGAGCAAGACGGCGCCGGCGAGACCTTGGGATATTGGAAAAGGTAGGGTACCCTTCTTCATCTTCTTGTTCTTTTTTAGGGCGTTTGTGTCGTTCGCTTGATGCGGAAGGCTCTAGCAAAGTATTAGACTCGAAGTACATTAAAGCCATGTTCCCATTGGACTTTTCCTTCAGCTGTCACGTGGAAATTTACCGTGACTGGCTTTTGCGTAATTCTACAGTGCGTTCCCACCTAGACTTATATTCCGCAGCGTTTGCAAAGTTTTTTTACAGCGTGGTCGCGGTAGGTTTACAGCAAGGAGCTGTTCCCGTTGCTCTTTCTAAGTTACAGTGGCTGTGCGGAAGTCTTCTGCGCCCTCTTTCCGCTTGTTAGTTTTACATCACAGTTGCGGTAAATTGACAGGGTCAGTTTACTATGCGTCCCCTTGGATTGTATTGTCATTCTACAGAGAAGTTGCGGTACTTAAACCAAAATTAGTCCATTTGGGAACACGTTTTTGTAAACATACATCAATTTTTCGCTATCTTTGTGAGGACTTTCCTTTGTCCCTCTAACTAAACACTCTCCATAAGAGCATGAGAAAATGTGAGGATGTAAAAATACAAAGGAGTCCAGTGCGAGGACAGCATTGCTTGTTTTGAGTTCCTTTGTTCTACTGTCCCCTCTCTTCCGATGAAACCATGTCATCGAATTCAATGAATTCAAACTCTGGTGTTTCTGATCAGCAGAGTGTGGGTTCGAATCCCCAGCCGTGACACTTGTGTCCTTAAGCAAGACACTTACCCATTGCTTCGTCCTTCGGATGGGACGTAAAGCCGTTGGTCCCATGTGTTGTGTAACGCATGTAAAAGAACCTAGTGCACTTATCGAAAAGAGAAGGGGTTCGCCCCGATGTTCCTGGCTGTGGTTGCTTAATGCGCCGTAGCACCTTGTAAACCCTTATAAGGTGCTAACTAATTGGGTCTCAACATTCATCACTGCAATAGCCTATCTTTCTGAAAGTTTGTATATACTCAGCGCCTTGAGTACCTCGTTAGGTAGATACGTGCGCTATATAAGACTTCGATATTATTATTATTACTATTATGTATTGTATGTTGATAAACCTTGTAAACATGGTAAAAGAAGAACATGCACTAAACCTTGTGGAGAGTTAGGATTTCAGAGTCTTGTTGTGATTAAAGGGGCTGTTTCATGATCAAAGCAGATCTGTGGCTGTACATAGTATCATGAACTCTCACCTGCATGTTTGCGTGTACTCGCCTTAGATATGATACACAGGGCACATGTGTGACCTGTCACAACAAAATGAGCTAAAAGTCGGAATTTAAAATAAATTAGCTATTCACATTTCTGAATTCTGCAGATTAATAGCTTTCCAATGGTATACAATACTTGGGGTAACAATAATCCTCCAAGTCGACAGAGCTTGTGGAAACAAGAGAGTTCTCACTTATCTAATGAGAAAGATTTGACTTTGACCGTCTGTAATGGGAAATGGCACAATGCGACTTATAGCTCATTTCGTTGTGACAGGTCACATATATGTACAGTAATTCATGAATCCGTTTAAAGCTACAGGCCTGTTGAGTATAACACAGCCCCTTGGAACCTAACCTTCCTAAAACCTTCTACATCCTCTTTGCTGAAATAAACGGTTCAGAAGGACTTTACACCGCAATAACAATATTGTACCAGGGCTGTGTTTTGAGAACGTTGCATGGAGGGACGTCTCGTCTTCTTGGTCACGTTGCATGCTGAACCAAATTGTTAGTCCAAATGTAGCACATATCAATGCGCAGTTCAATCTGGTACCGCGTGTGCGCACATGTTTTTGTTTTTAAAGGCAGTGGACACTATTGGCAATTACTCAAAATAATTACTATCATAAAACCTTACTTGATTACGAGTAATGGGGAGAGGTTGATAGTATAAAACATTGTGAGAAACAGCTCCCTCTGAAGTGACGTAGTTTTTGAGAAAGAAGTAATTTTCCGCGAGTTTGATTTCGGGACCTCAGATTTAGAATTTGCGGTCTCGAAATCAAGCATCTGAAAGCACACAACTTGGTGTGACCATGGTGCGACAAGGGTGTGTTTTCCTCTCATTAATATCTCGCAACTTTGACGATAGATTAAGCTGAAATTTTCACAGGTTTGTTATTTTATGCATTATAATGTTGAGATACACCAACTGTGAAGACTAGTCTTTGACAGTTATCAATAGTGTGCAGTGTCTTTAAAATGGCTGCAAATTACTAGTATTGCGGTAACACCATGTGTGTATCTGCTTGCCGGTTAGAGTTTGTTCTTAGAGAACTGTCTTGCTTAATTCTACTTCCGTGGAGTAGATTGATCGGGAGACTTCTCAGTTCAATCTGGCACCGTGTGTGCGCACATGTTTTTGTTTTTAGCAAAATGGCTTCATAAGTACTCGCAACACAAATCAGGTATCAGTTGCAATCGCCAAAACGCACCCCTGATGTCAACTGAAGATATTGAAGACTTTGTTAAACTTTTATTATCAGGTAGCTGTCATTTAAAACTAACAATTTGTTTACAATTCTTATTTATAAACAGAAGAGTCGCAATGGGACAGGGTGAAGAAGCAAGTACATGAAGAGCGCCCTCAAGAGTTTGCTCCTCCACAGCAGTACAACTGGATGATGCCATCGATGAGACAAACTCCAAAGAAGAAGAGCAAGTTTGCGTCCACAGAAAGTTGCGACGACACGCTTAACACGTCAAAACAGCCGCAGGAGTTCGCTCCTCCTAGTAATTCTGCAAAGTGGAACATGAGACAGGGTTTGTCTGCAAGTACTTCGTTAGAGTCCAAGAAATCTAAGGATCAAGGCAGCAGGCTGGGGAATCGAACCAAGAACCGCAAAGAACTGGAGAAGATTTCTGCCGTGGAGGTAGCCTGATCGTCTGACGTCATTCTTCAAGGCTCGTGAATAACACCAGAGAGCGGCCAAAAACCGGCGTGTAGTTGACCTCTGACCTCTGTCGTTTCACATATAGATACGCAGTCAAATTACATTGCAGACTTGAGAGCAGTGACTATTTGGACATTATGTCACTGCATGTGCATTGTATCCAATGGGAATCACTGGATCTAGCGGCAGCGACCTGTCTTTATCCTTGCGGATAAAGACAGGGGCCCAGTCTACCATGGAGGGATCGGAGCTAAGGTAGTTAGTGCGGACTCTATAGCACAAGCTTTGTTTTTCTTCCGTAGTAAGGCAAAGAAGTAGGACTCAATAGAGGTCACAATTTGACAATATTTGATAAAAGGAAAACACTTGTCGAAAAGTAACACTGAATTTTCAGGTTGTATTATTAAAACCTCAGAAATTTACAAAGGGTTCCCCCATGGCAGATTCTTTTCCAAAGTGTAAGTCTATGTTTATTGAGGGCAAAAATTGACAAAATCTCAAACATACTTATCAATTTTGGGCTAAAAATTGAAGGAAAACAAATCACAAGGGGTCATAAGTCCAGTTGTTTTATCAAATTTTAGCCCAAAATTTAAAAAAAACGACAAGGGGTAAAGTCCTGTTGTTTTATCTTGATAACTTAGCCTTGTGAACTTTTCGCACGAAAAAACGCACGAGGCTATAGCCTTGTGAACTTTGCGCTCGAAATAAAATCACAAGACTATAGCCTTGTAAATTTTTCGCTCTAAAAAAATCATAAGGCCTTGTAATCTTTTCGCTCAAAAATAAAATAACAAGGCTATTTATATATAGCCTTGCAAATAAAAGCAGAGTCTTTCTCGAAGGCTAAATTACTATAATTCGGCCAACTAAAAAAAATAAGTAAAAAAAACATAACGTGGAAGCATGTTGTGATTGTTGTTATTTGTATATTATTGTTACGCAATAAACCAGTCGGGCGTGACCGGTGGCTTGGCAGCATCCTGCGGCCTGGCCATGCGGCAGTCCATTGCCCACCAGTCTTCGTCGTTGTGGTATAATTCTTAGGTCTCGTGTCGACCAGTCCAACGGGACTCTAAAACAATCATAAGGCTATAGCTTTGTTAACTTTTCGCTCGAAAAAAATCATAAGGCCTTGTGAACTTTTCGCTCTTTAAAAATCACAAGGTTAAAGCCTTGTAACCTTACCCTTGTGAACTTTTTGCTCCCAAAAATCCATAACTTTTCCCTTGTGAACCTTTCGCTCCAAACGAAATCACCGGGCTATTATTAACCTTGTTAACTTTAACCTTGTTAAATCATAAGGCCTTGTGAACTTTTCGCTTGAAAAAAATCATGAGGCTATATATAGCCTTGTGAACTTTTCGCTCGAAAAAAAATCATAAGGCTATATATATATAGCCTTGTGAACCTTTTTGCTTGAAAAAATCCTCAAGGATTGTGAACGATTGTAGCCTTGTGAACTTTTCGCTTGAAAAAAATCATGAGGCTATATATAGCCTTGTGAACTTTTCACTTGTGAACTTTTCGCTCTAAAAAAAATCACCAGGCCTTGTAAACTTTTTGCTCTAAAAAAATCATAAGCTATAGCCTTGTGAACCTTTCGCTTTAAAAAAATCATAAGGCCTTGTGAACTTTTTGCTCGAAAAACATCATAAGGCCTTGTGAACTTTTCGCTCTAAAAAAATCATAAGGCTATATATATAAGGCTATATATATAGCCTTTAAACTTTTTTCTCTAAAAAAAATCATAATGCCTTGTGAACTTTTCGCTCTAAAAAAAGTCACAAACTTACCCTTGTGAACTTTTTGCTCCAAAAATCACCAGGCTATTATTAACATTGTGAACTTTTCGCTCAAAAAAAAAAATCATAAGGTTATATAATAGCCTTGTAAACTTTTCGCTCGAAAAAAATCATAAGGCCTTATGAACTTTTCGCCCGAAAAAAACTTTTCGCTCGACAAAAATCATAAATCTATAGCCTTGTGAACTTTTTGCTCGAAAAACATCATAAGGCCTTGTGAACTCTTCGCTTGAAAAAAAAATCACCAGGCCTTGTGAGCTTTTCGCTCGAAAAAAATCTTAAGGCCTTGTGAACTTTTTGCTCGAAAAAAAACCATAAGGCTATATATATAGCCTTTAAACTTTTTTCTCTAAAAAAAATCATAATGCCTTGTGAACTTTTCGCTCTAAAAAAAGTCGCAAACTTACCCTTGTGAACTTTTTGCTCCAAAAATCACCAGGCTATTATTAACATTGTGAACTTTTCGCTCAAAAAAAAAATCATAAGGTTATATATAGCCTTGTAAACTTTTCGCTCGAAAAAAATCATAAGGCCTTATGAACTTTTCGCCCGAAAAAAACTTTTCGCTCGACAAAAATCATAAATCTATAGCCTTGTGAACTTTTCGCTTGTGAACTTTTCGCTCTAAAAAAAATAACCAGGCCTTGTGAGCTTTTCGCTCGAAAAAAATCTTAAGGCCTTGTGAACTTTTTGCTCTAAAAAAATCACAAGGCTAAAGCCTTGTAAACTAACCCTTGTGAACTTTTTGCTCAAAAAAATCCATAACTTTTCGCTTGTGAACTTTTTGCTCGAAAAAAATCATAAGAATTGTGAGCGATTGTAGCCTTGTGAAATTTTCGCTCTAAAAAAATCATAAGGCCTTGTAAACTTTTCGCTTGAAAAAAAATCACAAGGCTTTGTGAACTTTTCGCTTGAAAAAAATCATAAGGCTATATAGCCCTTTAATATTTTTGCTCTTAAAAAATCATAAGCTATAGCCTTGTGAACTTTTCGCTCTAAAAAATTCATAAGGCCTTGTGAACTTTTCGCTCTAAAAAATTCATAAGGCCTTGTGAACTTTTTGCGCGAAAATAATCATAAGGCCTAGTGAACTTTTTGCTCGAAAAAATCATGAGTCTTTAAACTTTTTGCTTTAAAGGCAGTGGACACTATTGGTAATCACTCAAAATAATTATTAGCATAAAACCTTTCTTGGTTGATGGTAAAAAACATTGTGAGAAACGGCTCCCTATGAAGTGCCATAGTTTTCGAGAAAGAAGTTATTTTCCACGAATTTGATTTTGAGACCTCAAGTTTAGAACTGGAGGTCTCGAAATCAACCATCTAAATGCACACAGGACTTCGTGACAAAGGTGTTTTTTTCTTTCATTATTATCTCGCGACTTCGACGACCGATTGAGCTCAAATTTTCACAGGTTTGTTATTTTATGCATACGTTGAGACACACCAACTGTGAAGGCTAGTCTTTGACAATTACCAATAGTGTCCAGTGCCTTTAAAAAAATCATAAGGCCTTTTCGCTCCAATGTGTACTTTTCGCTCGAAAAAAATCATTGTGAACTTTTCGCTCGAAACAAAATCATAAGGCCTTGTGAACTTAGCACTCGACAAAATTCATAAGGCCTTGTGAACTTTTCGCTCGAAAAAAATCACAAGGTCTTGTGAACTTTTTGCTCGAAAAAAATCGTAAGGCTATATATAGCCTTTTAACTTTTTGCTCAACAAATATCATTAGGCCTTGTGAACTTTTCGCTCTAAAAAAATCACAAGGCTTATAGCCTTGTGACAGGCATATAATAGCCTTGTGAATTTTTCGCTTGAAAAAATCGCAAGGCAAACTTTTTGTGAACTTTTCACTCGAAAAAAAATCATAGGCTTGTGACTTTTTCGCTCAAAAAAATCACAAGGCTTATACCCTTGTGATTTTTTAGAGCCAAAAATTTACAAGGCTCGAAAATAGCCTTATGATTTTTTAAGTCTTGTGAACTGTTTGCTCGAAAAACTTGTGAGCTTTTCGCTGTAAAAAAAAAATCATTAACTTTTCGCTCGAAAAAAAATCAAAAGCCTTGTGAACTTTTTGCTCTAAAAAAAATCACAAGGCTATAATAGCTTTATGAACTTTTCGCTTCTGAAAAAAAAATCATAAGGCTATTATAGCCTTGTGAACTTTTCGTTCGAACAAAAATCATAAGGCTATATTTGATAAAAATGCTGGACCTTACCCTTTATAGTTTTTTTAAGTTTCGCCCAACTTTTAAGTAAAAATAAAAAAAATCACAACTTCCTAATTATTGCTTCAAATAATATTATTCTTGGCCTCTGTTCAATAAAAAAAGGCTTCAGAAAAGCCTACCGCATCATGAAGAGCACAACATCGGACCTTAAAAACAAAATAGGCAAAAGTTGAGAAAAGTGCTGGCCTCACCGCCTATGATTCTTTCAAATTTCGGCCAATAAAAGGATGCACATCGAGCAAGGCATGCTGGGGAAAAAATGGCGCATCGAGATCGATCGCCCCTGGGAACGAAGTTGGTTCACCCCTTTACTTAGTCTGGTTCCCAGACCCAAAAATCTCCGACTAGGCTCTGTCGACAAGAGACGTCAAGGAATCTTTGGTCAGGGGACCAGACTACCCTTTACTCCCCCGCGGCCATTTTCTTTTCTGAGCGCGGGCATGGTGTGTTCAGCTCCACGTGTGTGGTAAAAAAAACAGATTTTCTGCAACATTTTACATCGCAAACCGACATCAAAATTCAACAACTTCCACATGATAACTGCACGGATGTTCATAGAATCTTCTAAATCAGGTAAGTGATTCATGTGTTGATGCAAAAGAGGAAATTTGAGGGGGGTTCTAAGACAAGATTGTCTTGGCAATACAAACAGTCAAATTCCGTTAATATGTTCATAGTGTCCCTCACTATATTTTGAAAGAGTTTACAGCTACAAATATATCCATGAAATAATTTCTGAAAATTGAAAAGTTTCCGTATGGTGCCACCACTTTTTCATTCGATATGAAATAATATAGTATCTAATTTTAAATAATGCTGTCTTGGAGTTCCGACTACAAGGAACATAACTAGTAAAAGTTCAGCTTCCTGAGTTAGGTGTATTTTTTTCGCAATGGTACGGGACCTTTATACCCTGGAGACAATTTAAAGGCCTCTGAACAATTTAAAGGCCCCTGAAGTAATTTTCCCAATGCCTTATACTTCCTATATCCCCTCATTTGTATGAACACTAATTTACATCTATACTCAAAATATAGTTTTGTTCTTTTTCAGAGTTCGTGGAATCTGATGTTTCCCTTTCATCAAGTGTATGCTGCCTCTCCCTGCATCTTGGCAGTCTTTCCAGCCACAACAGCAGTCACTGAGGTACACAGCCTCAACCATTCTATAAGGCAACCAAAATAAATCATATTCTATTACTAGCTGTAGGGCCAGAATAATTTATACCAACACATTTGCCAAAATTTCTCTCATATTTTATTTTCTCCTAAGACCCACCTATGACTTCTTTTTTTGTTGGGCCTCCCAATAATCAGTTAAATTTCTATTAAAAACTTTCATTTAGGTCAGCCCCCAAGGATTTTGGAGAACAAAAATTAGCTTAATAACAATGCATCCTATTAAATAGCAGTACTGTTTATCTGATACTTGGTAGTTACTCCAAAAATTAATTACCATGAAAACGTTAGAGCACTGGTCATGTTGATGTTACAAAAATATTGTTGGAAAAACACCCGTTAAAGTAAAATGTAGTTTTAGGGAAAGCTTTAAAAAAAAATTCACCCCAAAACATTTACTCTGAGAAAGGCTTCAGGCATGAAGCCTTTCTCATGCATCTGAAAGCACACAATTTCATGAACGGAATAATTTGTTTTAAACTTTAATGACCATTTGAGCCAAAACTTCCATTGGTTTGTTATTTATGCATTTATTGAGGCACACCAAGTGAGGAGACTGTTGTTTGATAATTACGAAAAGTATCCCCAACCTTAATTATTTTCTAAAAGTTATTTTTAATTAGTTCATCAACACCAAGAAGGCATCAAAGTTACAAGTTGTCCAAATATTAGGATTCTTCAGAAAATAATAAGCAAACCAGACTAGATTGTTTATTTGAATTTTCAAGACTTTATTTGAACAAACTTTAAATGTCTTCCAAAGAAAGAAAACAATAACACTCACTTAGTGCATCCACACTGTTAGACATTACCCCCACCCACCCCAACCTCAAGAACTTGATTATGACTATGCTGTATGTTATGTTTCCTTAATGTTTTAATTAAAACAATTTTTGTTTTTGTGGGTGCTTTTGCACTCCTATTGCTTCCTTACTATTCATTTTGATAGTTGCTTAAATTGATGGTTGGAAATATGCCAGTTGATGTACAATTACTTTTTGAAAACTTCATTGAAATTATTTCAAAATGTCTTTTTTTTTTTTTTAATGCACTTGTCAAGTGCCACACTTCAAAAATTGTATTTGTAAAATCAAATACAGCTTTCAATTCATACTTGTTTTAATTAAAAGTTTTGAAAATGTGTATAGTTTCATAATTCAACTTAAACCCCAAAATATTCGCGAAGAAATATCAGCTGGCAAATGACAACCATAGCTAAGAAATATAAATGATCAACCAAGGAAGAAATGTAACCTGTTTTATCCAAAAGGAGTCCACATGGCTAACAAAAAAACTAGTCTCATGAATTAACTATTTGGTTTCTGCAAACTTGCAAAATATTTTTGTGTGCTTTTTCTTCATCTTACAAGAACTCAGAATATTTACAGAATCAAAGCGTTTTTTTTTTTCCTTTTCAAACAAATCTAATTAAATTTGACTCCTTTATGGTTTACAGGTTGCATTTCTTACTTATAAAGAAGGTACAACATTGGTATTCATATACTGCATATAGAGTGCACAAATTTTGACACAAAAAACGTTATCTCAAACTTGCAGCGTTTTCATAACACATTTCTTTATTTATTGTTTAACTCAATACAGTTTTTACATCAAGTGGACATTTAGATGAATGTTTACTTGCATGCTTACCAAAATTGAAGGCAATGCATGTTCACTAAATTCCCGCAATAAACATATAAGTTCAATTCACAATAGCGTAATTACCAATGTTGTATCTTCTGTAAAGGCCGCATCTTATAGCTTGTTCTGTGACTTTATAATCTCAATCTTGGAAAGTTTTTGAAGTCCACAAAGGGACACAGAGAGTCGAAAATTACAAAGTGTTTTTGTCATAAAATGACTAAGTCCAAAAAAAGACTATGAGTTTCTGCTCAAAAAAGTACTAAGTACAAACAATGGCTAGTTTTTTGGTCGAAAAAATGACTAAGTCCACAATAGGACACAGAAAGTCAATAATTACCAAGTGTTTTGTCAAAAAAATGACTAAGTCCAAAAAAAGACTAAGTACAAACATTGACTATGAGTTTCTGCTCAAAAAATTACTAAGTACAAACAATGGCTAGTGATTTGGTCAAAAAATGACTAAGTCCACAATGGGACTCCATTTTATTGTTATTTAAAGTCACAACAAGCTATAAGACGATACCTTTAATAAGGGGCTGTATTCCATTTTGATGTACCTAGCTATATAATCTAATGGTAATTTGAATTTGACGTCTTGTATAAGTGTCATGTGCAAATTTCTAGTTGATTACATTGTTGGTGTACATTACTTTGGGATACAGTCTCTTCTGCACCCCTATAGGGGGTGCACTTGGTTGATCAATATTTTAATAATAGGGGGGGTAGGACCAAAGTTTTTACGCAGTTAATTTCGAACCGTACAACGGCACGAGAAATATTTTTGGCTGACTTAGTCTATATAAAAAAGGCGTTTTTTAAGGGATTTTTTTGATTTTTTTAAGCACCACTGAACTGTAGAAGCAGCAGAGTTGCGCAAACGTGTGTGCCGGTCGGTGTGGCCAACTACTATCTAGAAAGTGAAGCGACTAAATGATCCAAGTATTAATGGAAGGAAAGCATTTTATTAAGTTAAATCAAGTTAATGTTTCATTGATAGTCTGTTTTACCAATGTCCTGCCTTACATGATTGACAAACTAAAAAGATTGTTTTTTAAAAGTCCGAAGCCAAAAACAAACTTAAGATTTGTTTTTTCAAAGTCCAAAACAAAAGTCGGAAAGGATTCTGTTGCCCGTTAAAATGTTTGATGAATCTGTATCAAGTGTACCATCGGACGTCTCCCCCTGTTCGGGCAAACACGTCGCTAAGTTCTTGGAGTAAAGTTTAAAGTTTGAATTTTGGTTGAAGTGTAAAAGGACGCTTCCACTCCGTCACCGATTGAGTCCTGTACCATCAGAATAACGACGACTTCAACCCAGATGATGATGCGCTGATCAGAGAAACAAGATTCCAACATGGCGGCTGAACTTGAAAAATTTTGTGAATTTTTGTGACAAGCACAAAAAAACAGAACAGCATACTCAGGAATGTATTGGTTTCACTTGCATTAGAAGTACTACAATTTGTTTTGGATTTGTTAAAACATCGCAACATTTTAACAGTGTGTGTGATTACACGTTCAAATGAAGTCAAATTTCAAAGTCAAAAATGAGGTTATACACAAACATCAGATTTGCATCTTCATTGCATATTATTACAGGAGATATTGTAGATGACATTGGGTTTATGGAGGATAACTAGACTGTGAAAAAAAAACTAACCTATCTCTAAACAAATTCTAAACTCCTAAGTACAACAAAGTTTCAAATCCTACGGAACCAGAAATTGCTAATGATGTCCCAATAAAGTCTTGAACATCTAGGATCAACAACTACTCCTACTGATTAACTTCATGTAAATCTGCGAACCAACCACTGCATACTAATGATTTCGTACCAATTATAAACTACAATGTTTTTGCATAAAAATGAGTCTGACGTCGATGTCAGAAAATTAACGTTTTATCAGTGACGATAAGATCGCTGATAACTTGGTGTATTTTCCATCTAGAAAGACACCTGTGATTCTGCAAACAGTGCATGACTAAAGTAACAAAGTGACGTCTTATTTAGATTACCTATTCCTGCTGTGTCTTTTTGGCATAATATTCATAACAAAATCAAGCTAACAAGCAAATTGAGAAATAACTACATTTGTAATTTAGTTATTTGTTTAATAATTCTACACTAATACTGGACTAGTGTTTATACTTCCTATAACTACCTAGCCATGTGACAAATTACTATGTTTGTTCTGAGGTTATTTAACTGAATAAGTCTACACTAATACTGCTAATAAACACCCATTGTACACTTCGCTATTGTACATGTTGAGACATTCTCATGTTAACCATAAAAGAAATAAAATAATTGATGGACATCGCACAAAATTTGTCTCGTTTCAAAGACAATTGTTGTACTGACAAAAAACTAGTAGGTTACTCTTGTTCCCAACAGTTCTATGGGTTACATATCTTAAACTTGCCAACTCTTTTAGCCTAAATAACTAGAGAAACAAGATTCAAACATTGCGGCTGAACAAATTTTGTGAGTGTTTGTAAATCGCCTGAGTGTCGTCACCATATTCAGCTGGAAAAGGGTTAACCAGTTGTAAAAACTGTTTACAATTATCAATAATTAATACCCTGAAGGATTGAAAACACCTACTGCAGCTAAATTTCTATGTTTATGAAAAATGTATACAAATCATGCACACCACAGTGGCAGTATTTGTTAAAAAAGCAATGTCTATTGGTCAACATCATTTGTAAATCATTTCCTCAACTGATTGTCGTTAACATACCTACTGTAGAATCTGTCATAAAGCTGACCACTCAAAACCTACAATGAACAACCTAGTTAATTGGTCACTGAAATAGACAATAGTTAACATCATAGACTGAATATTGTCAACCAGTTAAACAGATTTTAACTAAATCTAAAAACTATTCTAACTGACGATGGAGTGTACATACAACCTACTGTGGCTGAGAATTTAACCGGTTACAATTACCTAATGCACAACGGCATCTATCTAAGCGACGATGTTTCTTCCATAAAGGACCCTGTTAACTTCCTACACAATCCCAATGTCATCTTTGATATCTCCTTTTGATACAGTCAAAACTTCTTAACACAAGTGAAACCAATGTAAAAGCCTGAGTACCTGATTGAAATGTGAATAGCCATGTTCAGAATCTCGTTTCTCCGACCCTCGCACCAACATCTGGGTAGAAGTCTCCGTCATCCGTCAAGTTCAGAGGCTCCCTCAGATCAGAAGAGGATGTCCAGTGTAGAGATGTTGCTCAAAAAGTAGACCCGTTTACACAGGAACAGTATAGAGAGACGGGTACCAACTTAGGATAACAAAATGATCAGGTAAAAAATGTGCAAAAAAGTGCAATGGTCCTCAGTCCTTGACACTTTTGATACAGGCCCCCAAAGACTTCAACAGGCAACCAAATCCTTTCTTTCTTAGGTTTTGTTTTTTTTGTCGGAGATCGAGAAAGTTGAAATAGTTTGTCAATCATGTAAGGTAGGACACCGGTAAGACAGACTACCAGCGCCACATTAACAAGATTTCACTTTATAAAATGCTTACCCAACCATTAACTCTTTGATCATTAGGTCGTCACACTTTCCAGATAGTAGTTAGCCACACCGACCGGCACACACGTTTGCACAACTCTGCTGCTTCTACAGTTCAGTGGTGCTTTCTACAGCATTTAATGAATGGTAACCAATTAATTTACTACATAATTTTTCAAATTATATAAACAGCCAAGTACAACATTTACAATCCTTGAGTTGAAATAAAGTTAGCTCTGAGATTAGATTTTTTTTTTGTATCAGCTGATGCAAAAAAAAACTCAATAAAATTTAGAACTGTTAACTATTACTGTCGCAGCAATGCAAAGAAGAAAAAAGACACATTCAAATGAAGTTTGTGACTGTTTCGTAAAAAATATTGTACTTTTTAATTTTGAATTTGGACAGGTGTAAATCACACTCGTCCAAACATGTCAAGCCTAAAAAAATGAATAAATTTGGTTAAATTGATGACGTACTCGTATTTCATTTTGAGTTTGGACAGGTGTGCATCACACTTATCCAAACATGTCGTGCCAAAAAGGAATAAATTTAGTTAAAATGATGGCGTACTTGTATGTCATGAAGATTGGTCCCAAGAATACAACTTTATGATGTGTTCCGCTTGCATTAATTGTATTGAGTGCAAGTTGTACTTGGCTTCACAATCATCAAAGTATCAATATAGGACCAGAGACACTCCCACAATTTGAGTCACAAGCAAATTTTACAGAAAGTTTTGTTTTCCTAAACAGGAAAACAAAAATTTCTGTAAAATTTGCTAAGATATTCCAACTCTGGGAAAAATCTAGAAAAGAAGAGTTTTTAAAGTGAGCAAAGTTTTAAAAGTAGTAGCGGGAAAAAAATTTGCCAAGAGAGTAAAAAAAAAAAAATAAGAATTTAGAATTTTGTATTTTGGGAAAAAAAGTCGAGCGTTCTATATGAAAAATGTACGCATTTTGTATGCGCATTTTGCATTAAAGTAATGTGAACTCATTTCGTGGGAATGTCTCAATAAAGTGTTAAGATAATTTATGTAAAATACACAAATATTTTGCAGTTGTGACCCAAATTACCCAAAAAGACAAATCTTTTCGCATTGTCGTATTTCTTGTCCCAAAATTAAGTTTAAAGCCAAAATTAAGAATAGCTTTGACAGTAATTTATTTTGTGTGGCCAACACAAAGAATGATAAGCCAAATGTTTCACGTAATGATTTGTCTTCTTCTTTTTGTGAAGTTGGATCACAGATGCAGTCAAATGCACAATCATGAATAAATCCAGGCTTGATACTTCACGGAGGCAACGAAGGCGATAGCCTCGATGCCCCTAGTCATTGCCTTGGTGCCCTTGAAATGATCCAGTACAGATTTACAATTTCCGCATAGGGTGCGTTTTACCAAGGAGAAAATGCTCTGGTGCCCTTGCCTTTTCAAAAAAGAAGCATACAGGCCTGTTAGTCTATAGAAACAATTCACAACACATGATTCAAGATTTATCACTGTGTTATTGAAACAAATACCCCAGGTGGAAAGGGGGGGCAGAGGTAAAATGGCAAGTGGCCATTTCTGACATACATCCGCTAAAGGTTTACAGTAACCTTACCCCACAGAAGAAGGGTCAGAGGTCACACGGCAGGTGGATTAATATAAAGTACCAGTCATTTCCCCCAGGTAGGAAGGGGAAAAGATCATGTATGTACATATCAACCTCAACATTTAGTTTTCTGCGACACAATCCCTAGCAGAAAGGGATGAAAGTCACGTGTGATGGTAGTGGTACAACAGTAAGCCACTAATGTAAAACGTTACTAAGTTTGCTGCGACACAATCCCTAGCAGAAAGGGATGAAAGTCATGTGTGATGGTAGTGGTGCAACAGTAAGCCACTGTACTAAAACTTGACTAAGTCTGCTGTGACCCAATCCCTAGCAGAAAGGGATGAAAGTCACGTGTGATGGTAGTGGTGCAACAGTAAGCCACTAATGTAAAACGTTACTAAGTTTGCTGCGACACAATCCCTAGCAGAAAGGGATGAAAGTCATGTGTGATGGTAGTGGTACAACAGTAATCCACTAAACTAAAACTTTACCTAGTTTGCTGTGACCCAATCCCTAGCAGAAAGGGATGAAAGTCACATGTGATGGTAGTGGTACAACAGTAAGCC
Organism: Asterias rubens; assembly: GCF_902459465.1. Classification (NCBI taxonomy): domain Eukaryota; kingdom Metazoa; phylum Echinodermata; class Asteroidea; order Forcipulatida; family Asteriidae; genus Asterias; species Asterias rubens. The sequence continues at coordinate 31,322,991 of NC_047062.1, forward strand.
ACTAATGTTATTCTTTTTTAAGTTTGCTGTGACCCAATCCCTTGCAGAAAGGGATAAAAGTCATGCACTATGGTAGTGGTACAACAGTAAGCCACTGCTAGAGAACACGTTGATAGGTTCCTAGTTTGCTATGACGCAAACCCCTAGCAGAAAAGGACAGCTCAGTCATTTAAACAGGGCAAGTGCACCAAGGTGGTTTTTCTTGGTAACGGGCACCTCTATGGAACAATTGCAAGAACATTTCAAGGGGCACCCAGGCAATGACCAGTGGCAATGTTGCCTCCGTAATGCATCAGGCGTTTCCTAGTAACAGTATCGAGGATGACATTTGTGCAATGACCAACTCTCAGGAAAAAGGGAGTTTTAGTCTTGCCATGACCCATAAGTTACTAAGTATGCCATAATCCTAACCAGAGCTAGAAGGCTTTTATCATAAAAGGTGTGCACTCAAGTTTCTTGTTCGTTCTTTCAATCGATCAACCCACCCCAGGGGTTAGGGGAGGATCGACCAACAACAACAATTCACGACGGTTAACAATTCAATTTCAGATACTCATTTTTTGAAACAAGCTATAAAGCACGAGTTATCGCAAACTAATGAAAGCAACACTGACAGTTTAAAAACACCTTTATCACAGTTCGGCCATTTTGTCTGGTTCCCGTGTACCGATCAAAACCCGCTCGAAACGCTCAAAGTTTAACAAAAAGGAACCAGACTTAATTTTGTTGTCAAGCCTCATTTTGTTTCTTGAGACAATCTTGATGGCACTGTCAGTGATAAAGGATCCTTATCTTATTTAAGTACCCATACGAGGATGGATGCTCGGCCTCCTCATCAGTAACACATCTCTCTGGCATCAAGTGGTGGTCGTCGTTGTTGTCGGTGGTGATTTCATCTCCTTGTTCCAGTGAGCTCTTGATCCGAAAATGTTGATTCTCTTCAGGAGTACTCAATCTCTTGATGCCTGTAAATATAAAAAAATATATAAAAAAATTACTTTGACATAAAAAATGAACCTTTGACCCTAACCATCCTGGGGTCGATTTCACAAATGGTTAGAAAGATGAAAATAAAACAGTGAAAGTTTCAGCAAAATAGGTTAATTGGTTCTACTTGCTGAGAAAAAAGAAAGAAGCAAAACCCTGTCACAGTAGCGATGAATCCATCCGAGGTAAAGATTTCGATACATCAACAAACTATGTTTGCTTTTTTTCCCAAACATTTAAAAAATAATTGGCCAGGAATTTCCTAACAGACTGTCACTGATTTGTGCTCTCTGTTTTCACAGGTAAAATATAAAACCTCTGAGATAAAACGAACCTATTTGTATATCAAAATATATGGAGGGGTTTCCTGTTATTTTCCAAAATTTACCAAATGTCAACTTTCAATTCGAAGTGGCGCAATTTTCAATCAAACGCAAGTAAAAAATCGGCCAGGGGTTTCCTTACGGGTGGCGAACCCTTTGTCACTGAATTTTTGCTCTTCTGTTTTCAGAGTTATAAATATATAAACCAAATAGTTGGGGGCTTGTTTTTCAAAACTTATAAATCACCTTATATGAAGTGGCGCATTTTTCAATGAATAAACACAGTCAAAAATTTGGCCTCCTCATCAGTAAGACATCTCTGTGGCATCAGGTCGTCATCGTTGTCATCGTCGCCGGTGGTGATTTCATCTCCTTGTTCCAGTGAGCTCTTGCCTCGAGTTCCTCTCAGTGTAGGCCGATCCGAAGATGTTGATTCTCTTCTTGAAGCCTGTAAATAAAAACCAAAAAAATAAATAAATAAAAACAATTCTTTTACATAAAAAATGAACCTTTGACCCTAACCATCTTGGGGTCGATTTCACAAATGGTTAGAAAGATGAAATAAAACAGTGAAAGTTTCAGCAAAGTGGGTTAATTGGTTCTACTTGCTGAGAAAACAGAAAGAAGCAAACCCTGTCACAGTAGCGATGAATACAGCCGAGGTAAAGATTTCAACACATCAACAAATTATGTTTGCTTTTTTTCCCAAACATTTAAAAAAATATTAGCCAAGGGTTTCCATACTGACACGAAATATAAAACCTCTGGAATAAAACGAACCTATTTGTATATCAAAATATTTGGAGGGGTTTACTTTATTTTTCAAAATTTAAATGTCAACTTTCAATTTGAAGTGGCGCAATTTTCAATCAAATACAGTTAAAAAATCGGCCAGGGGTTTCCTTACGGGTGGCGAACCCTTTGTCACTGAATTTTTGCTCTTCTGTTTTCAGAGTTCAAAAAATAAAACCAAATAGTTGGGGGCTTGTTTTTCAAAACTTATAAATCACCTTATATGAAGTGGCGCATTTTTCAATGAATAAACCAGTCCAAAAATCGGCCTCCTCATCAGTAAGACATCTCTGTGGCATCAGGTCAACATCGTTGTTGTCGTCGTCGCCGGTGGTGATTTCATCTCCTTGTTCCAGTGAGCTCTTTTCTTGAGATCTATAAGTGTAGACTGATCCGAAGATCTTGATTCTCTTCAGGAGTACTCAATCTCTTGATGCCTGTAAATAGAAAAAAAATATATATAAAACAAATTACTTTTACATAAAAAAATGAACATTTGACCCTAACCATCCTGGGGTCGATTTCACAAATGGTTAGAAAGATGAAAAAACAGTGAAAGTTTCAGCAAAATAGGTTAATTGGTTCTACTTGCTTAGAAAACAGAAAGAAGCAAAACCCTGTCACAGTAGCGATGAATCCATCCAAGGTAAAGATTTCGATACATCAACAAACTATGTTTGCTTTTTCCCCAAACATTTAAAAATAATTGGCCGGGGGTTTCCCTACAGACTGTCACTGATTTTTGCTCTCTGTTTTCACAGGTAAAATATAAAACCTCTGAAATAAAACGAACCTATTTGTATGTCAAAATATTTGGAGGGGTTTCCTGTCATTTTTCAAAATTTACCAAATGTCAACTTTCAATTTGAAGTGGTGCAATTTTCAATCAAACACAGTTAAAAAATCGGCCAGGGGTTTCCTTACGGGTGGCAAACCCTTTGTCACTGAATTTTTGCTCTTCTGTTTTCAGAGTTCTAAAGAAAAAAACCAAATAGTAGGGGGCTTGTTTTTCAAAACTTATAAATCACCTTATACAAAGTGGCGCATTTTTCAATGAATAAACCAGTCCAAAAATCGGCCTCCTCATCAGTAAGACATCTCTGTGGCATCAGGTCAACATCGTTGTTGTCGTCGTCGCCGGTGGTGATTTCATCTCCTTGTTCCAGTGAGCTCTTTTCTTGAGATCTATAAGTGTAGACTGATCCGAAGATGTTGATTCTCTTCAGGAGTACTCAATCTCTTGATGCCTGTAAATATAAAAAAATATATAAAAAAAAAATACTTTTACATAAAAAATGAACCTTTGACCCTAACCATCCTGGGGTCGATTTCACAAATGGTTAGAAAGATGAAAAAACAGTGAAAGTTTCAGCAAAATAGGTTAATTGGTTCTACTTGCTTAGAAAACAGAAAGAAGCAAAACCCTGTCACAGTAGCGATGAATCCATCCTAGGTAAATATTTCAATACATCAACAAACTATGTTTGCTTTTTCCCCAAACAGTTAAAAATAATTGGCCAGGGATTTCCTTACAGACTGTCACTGATTTTTGCTCTCTGTTTTCACAGGTAAAATATAAAACCTCTGAAATAAAACGAACCTATTTGTATGTTAAAATATTTGGAGGGGTTTCCTGTTATTTTTCAAAATTTACCAAATGTCAACTTTCAATTTGAAGTGGTGCAATTTTCAATCAAACACAGTTAAAAAATCGGCCAGGGGTTTCCTTACGGGTGGCAAACCCTTTTCACTGAATTTTTGCTCTTCTGTTTTCAGAGTTCAAAATATAAAACCAAATATTAGGGGGCTTGTTTTTCAAAACTTATAAATCACCTTATACGAAGTGGCGCATTTTTCAATGAATAAACCAGTCCAAAAATCGGCCTCCTCATCAGTAAGACATCTCTGTGGCATCAGGTCATCATCGTTGTCGTCGTCGCCGGTGGTGATTTCATCTCCTTGTTCCAGTGAGCTCTTGTCTTGAGATCTATAAGTGTAGACTGATCCGAAGATGTTGATTCTCTTCAGGAGTACTCAATCTCTTGATGCCTGTAAATAAAAAAAAAAATAAAAAAATTACCTTGACATAAAAAATGAACCTTTAACCAAAGCAGCCAAAGCCAGGAACACCAGGGCGAACCCCTTCTCTTTTTCGATAAGTGCATGCACTGCGCTCTTTTAAATGGGACCTGCGGCTTTACGTCCAATCCGAAGGGCGAAGCAATGGTTAAGTGTCTCGCTTAAGGACACAAGTGTCATGGCTGGGGATTCGAACCCACACTCTGCTGATCAGAAACACCAGAGTTTGAACTTGGTGCTCTTAACCGCTCGGCCATGACACTTCCGACAACGGTTTACACACATGTCATATGATCGGTGAATTTTTGCTTGTACTAATCCGCATGTAGCACTGAAATACGTCATTCAGGCACGCTCGTGGCTCTTCAACAATGTTACCCCTGATCACTGGACCATTTATTTCATTCATCAAACCAACTCAGAAATTGCCTGTGCAGCCAAATATGTAGTGATAAATATCACAAGAACCATCTCTGCCCTCACAGGTACCTACTTACCCCTGTGCAATCTATGGAAACTGTGTGATAAACCTAGAAGGGTCTACAAGCCTAAAGCCCGGTTCATACTTCCTGCAAATGCTAACAAATTTTGTTGTCACAAACTCGCAATGAATCACTCGCAACAGTTGAACTGTGTTCAACCTCTTTGAAACATTTGTTAACTAAACAGGGCTGGGTCGCCAAAATTCACTTTGCATTTGCAGGAAGTATGAACCAGGTTTAAAGTCACCTGGAAGTGGTATTTTTTCAAAATAAAGCTTTTGTCACTAATATATGTGTTTTGATGAGTGGAATGTGAATAAACAGTTAACTAAGGTTTTAAAAAATCAGTTCTTATGTTATTACAAATTTAAGAGTAGACCCGACCCGAGAGGGCGCTGTTCGTGACGTCAATCGAGGCAGACTTTGCCTGTAATGCGTAGAGTAAACACAATTGCAAAGTACATGTACGGACCAAGTAGTGAGTTTGTACATTTCAAAAAAAAAAAAATAATGTTTTTTTCTGGCAATGCCGACCAGGTGTATTGCTGCTGAATGCAGAAAAACACTTTTTGAAATGTACCAACTTACGACTTGGATGTACATGTACTTTGCACGTGTGTTTACTATACGCATTGCAGGCAAAGTCTGCCTCGATTGACGTCACAAAAGGGGTAGGGGTGTCCTTCCGGGTGGTGAACCCGATTTTCGCTCCTCTGTTTTCACAGGTAAAATATAAAACCTCTGAAATAAAACAAACCTATTTGTATATCAAAATATTTGGGGGCTTAGTTTTCAAATTTTACCTAATTTCAATCAAACACCGATAAAAAATTTACCAGGGGTTTCCTTACGGGTGGCGAACCCTTTGTAACTGAATTTCTGCTCTTATGGTTTCAGAGCTAAAAATATAAAACCAAATATTTGGGGGCTTATTTTTCAAGACTTGCCAAATAAATCACCTAATATGAAGTGGCAAATTTTTCAACTAATAAACAGTAGTTTTGCTAGAGGTTTCCCTATGGGTGGCGAACCCATATCACTTAAGTTTGCTCTTCTAAAGAGTTAAATACGAAACCTCCGATATAAAACTGTTTCTAACCAAATATTTGTGGGGGGGGGGGGGGTTGGGGGGGGATAATTTTCCAAAATTACCATATTATAAAAAAAATGAGTTTAAAATGAAGTGGTACATTTTTCAATTAAACACAGTTAAAAAAATTGCCAGTGGTTTCCCTATGGGTGGCGAACCCATATCACTGATTGTTGCTCTTCTTAAAGGTTAAATATAAACCTTCTAAAATAAAACAAATATTTCTAACAAAATATTTGGGGAGGGGAGAGGGTAATTTTCAAAAATTACCAAATTATAAAAAAAAATTGCCTTTTAAAATGAAGTGGTACTAAACACAGTTAAAAAACTGGCCAGAAGTTTCACTACGGGTGGCGAACCCATATCACTGAATGTTGCTCTTCTTAAGAGTTAAATATAAAACCTCTGAAATAAAACAAAACTATTTCTGACCAAATATTTGGGGAGGGTAGTTTTCAAAGATTACCAAATTATAAAAAAAATCGCCTTTTAAAATGAAGTGGTACTAAACACAGTTAAAAAATTGGCCAGAAGTTTCCCTACGGGTGGCGAACCCATATCACTGAATGTTGCTCTTCTTTAGAGTTAAATATAAAACCTCTGAAATAAAACAAAACTATTTCTGACCAAATATTTGGGGAGGGTAGTTTTCAAAGATTACCAAATTATAAAAAAAAATAGCCTTTTAAAATGAAGTGGTATTAAACACAGTTAAAAAATTGGCGAGAAGTTTCTCTACGGGTGGCGAACCCATATCACTGAATGTTGCTCTTCTTAAGAGTTAAATATAAAACCTCTGAAATAAAACAAAACTATTTCTGACCAAATATTTGGGGAGGGGGAGGGTAATTTTCAAAAATTTCCAAATTATAAAAAAAATAGCCTTTTAAAATGAAGTGGTATTAAACACAGTTAAAAAATTGGCGAGAAGTTTCTCTACGGGTGGCGAACCCATATCACTGAATGTTGCTCTTCTTAAGAGTTAAATATAAAACCTCTGAAATAAAACAAAACTATTTCTGACCAAATATTTGGGGAGGGTAGTTTTCAAAGATTACCAAATTATAAAAAAAATCGCCTTTTAAAATGAAGTGGTACTAAACACAGTTAAAAAATTGGCCAGAAGTTTCCCTACGGGTGGCGAACCCATATCACTGAATGTTGCTCTTCTTTAGAGTTAAATATAAAACCTCTGAAATAAAACAAAACTATTTCTGACCAAATATTTGGGGAGGGGGAGGGTAATTTTCAAAAATTTCCAAATTATAAAAAAAATAGCCTTTTAAAATGAAGTGGTATTAAACACAGTTAAAAAATTGGCGAGAAGTTTCTCTACGGGTGGCGAACCCATATCACTGAATGTTGCTCTTCTTAAGAGTTAAATATAAAACCTCTGAAATAAAACAAAACTATTTCTGACCAAATATTAGGGGAGGGGGAGGGTAATTTTCAAAAATTACCAAGTTATAAAAAAAAAATTGCCTTTTAAAACGAAGTGGTACATTTTTCAACTAAAACAGTTAAAACATTGGCCAGAGGTGTCCTTATGGTTGGCGAACCTTTATCACTGAATTTTGCTGTTTTCAGAGGGATAAAACCTCTGAAATTAAATAAACAAGTACCAACAAAGAACTTTGGGGTTGCTTTTTTTCAAAATTTACAAAATGATAAACCACCTTTTATTCAAAACGAAATTGTGCCTTTTTCTTTCAAACCATTTCATAATTGACTAGAGGTCCCTCTACAGGTGGCAAACCCTTTACACTGATTCGTTTTTGTGTCTTTTCTGAAGAAAAACAAAATGGTGAACCTAAATATTTTGGGGGTTATATTCTTCAAAAGAAACCATATACAATAAATCACCTAATAAATTTCATCTATTGTGCATCTTTTTTTTCATAAACCAATTTTAAAAATTCAGAGTAATATAAATGTTGAAACCTCTGAAAGAAAAAATAAAAACAGAATGTTTTGATGGTTCTAGCAGGGGCAACTAAACAACAATAATGTACAAACATTTCTGTATGTAAGCATCAAGATATAAACCTAAACAATTTGGACAATTCCTAAGACATGTAAGATAAAACTCCAGTGTTTCACTCACCAGTGGTCCTAGGTCTTTCTGGTCGACGACCTCCTGACGACCTTCAACATTCTTGTGAGAGTTGAGACGCAGGTATGAATGATAATTGATAGACCACACCATGTATTTGTAATGCAGCTGTTATGAGAAGGAAGACAATAAGTGACTTTTCATTCATTCAAAAACTGCTGTCTGTGCTATTAATTGGTAGTGATATAAAATATGAGGTCATCGCTGAGTTATACAAAGAAAAAAAAATCACTGACAATATTAATAAAAACAACTTTACACAAGTGTTACATTTTGTTGAAAATCTGTGAAAGGAATGTAGTTTTTATATCCTAAAAAAAAAATAGTCAATATTTTTTGTCAACTACAAATTATCAGTCACAGGTCATTTACATCATCAGACTCAAAGTCATTGAGCTGAATTTGCATTAATGTGTTTAATATTCAAAGTCTGAGTGTTGCGATCAGCCTCCTCCCCCACCGCCTACCCCTTTTATTTTTTTTTATAAATAACGCACAAGTCAAGGGGGTTATCACACACAACTTTACAAGCTCCGGTTTCCACAATAAATATATATATTCCAAACTTACTTTTTGCATTTACTTTGTGAGCACATGTCTCGCACTTCATAACTACCGTTTCTTTTTCAGGAAACGGTAAAATGGAGCCAAATGCGGGCAAACTTCTCTCGAAGAAGCAAGTCACTCCTCTCCATCCATGTTTTTGAGAAATTCTGATACCGCATGCGTTTCTGAATGGGACACACGTGATTTATCAAGCGCGACTTCATCTATACGTTCAGCGTTGAATTTGGTTTAGGGTATCTGACTAAGTATTTAAGTAGGAATCGCGCCCTCTGTCGGCGGATTGTAGAGTCTCCCGCGTAAAGTTAATGAGCCTGCATTAGATGGTTAATTGATGCACTTGCTTGATGATTTTGATTAATTCTGGTTAAAAATACCACTCTATGAAAATACCAAGCGCAACAGGATAAAAAAATGAAATTAAACAAACAATATCCCCAAATACGAACCACACCACGAGAAATCCCTTCCAAATACTACTAATAATCATTATAGAACCGTTACAAAAGTTGTCACTCACAAAGATGCAAAAAAAAAAATAATAATATTATTATATGATTTTGTTTAACCATGATAATGCTGGAAAATTGCCCCTCTGTTTATGTTTATGAAATATGTTTATGTTGAAGTTGTCTTACCAAATGCATTTTGTTATTTTTAACCACTCGGGTAATTTTACATAACAATACAAAACAGTTATTTTAGTATTTATGTCTGATTAATATTTCCAACTTCCTCTAAGATCAAAATAACATGGTCCAGTTTTTGCAAAAGTGATTATATTCAATTAATGTTATTTTCTCTTTACTAACGAAAAACGTACATGAAGTTCAGGTAGACCATGGGCATTGCACAACATACATGTAACATGCATTAGTGTTTGAACACAATCGCTAACGATTGGCAGATTGTTCCTAAAAATAATTATATTTAATGGGTTTTATTTTCACTGTGAAATAAAAAACATACAGTCGTGGGCGTTTGGCAAACGGGCAATGCACAAAATGAGGTAGCATGTTGTCTGGCCACTGATGTACGTGCGGTATGTAGTGCTCCATTATAAATAACTCATGTTTAGGTTTGTAACCCTACTCGTTATTTGTGGCAGTTTTTTTTCTTCTTTTTCGTGTAAAACTATTATTAAAATGTTATCCTTTTTTCTCGAATCGAAGTATATTATTTTAAATTTAATTCCAAACACTCGGGTAAAATCAGCCACAACTCGGCAATAAATCTTTTGCAGTCTCGGGGCATGTTAAACGATTTCCTTTTTTGTTTTTAACCTCTTTGTTTGGTGGTTTGTCTTTTAAAACCGTTGAAAGGGTGTGGCAACCCTTTGCTGACGCCCTATGCAGTAATGGGGCAAGTTAAACGATTTCCTTTTATTTTATTTTTAACCTCTGTTTGGTGGTTGGTCTTTTAGAACCCTTGAAGGGGCGTGGCTACCCTATGCTGACTCTCAAAGGTTTAAATATTGACATCCAATAGCTCTCCATTGCTCGTTGCCAAGTAAGTTGTTATGCTAACAATTATTTTGTGTAATTACCAATAGTTTATTCTTAATTAGTACACAAAGACACGAACACACAAAATTATCAATTACCAATCTCAACTTTATTTCAAAAGTATAATTATTCTCTTCAACTCTTCAGAAGTGGGCAAGGTCTTACAGTTCCTGTCAGCATAACACTAAACATTGATTGATTTATCTATAGGGTAAAAGGACAAATAATTTTAATAAATTAAATTGATTGTGATTTAGAGTTTTGATAAATAGCACAACAGTACAAAAACAGATAAATGAAAATTTTGCATTGAGGATTTATGATCGAGTCTGTGTTTTTAATTTCCATGAATGGTTCGAATTCAAATCAGGATTAAAAAACAATACAACAAAAACCCATATTATTTCACTTGAAGTGCAGACCAATTAGTTTTTAAATCCTAAGCAGGAGCAATTACTTAAGTTGAGGAAACGGTGTTTTTAGTTTTGAATAAGGAAGTGATATTTGAATATTTTAGCTGAACTAACAAAACTGAGGATTTGCGGAAGAATTTTCTGTGGCCTTTGTCAGGAGACAAAGAATGCACTTTGGAAAATGTTCAAGAGATCTTTTGATATACTCATTATCTTGATGTTTAAAAGGGAAGCTATAATAGTTTGTTCACACATCTTTGTCTACGATCAGAACTCCATAAATTTAGTTTCCTTCCTCCATGTTTGTTAAAGGCACTGGACACATTCAGTAATTGTCAAAGACCAGTATTCTCACTTAGTGTGACTCAACATGCATACAATAACAAACCTGAGAAAACTTCGACTCAATTGGTTGTCAAAGTTGCGAGAGAATAATGGAAGAAACAAACACCCTTGTCGCACAAGTTGTGTGCTTTTAGATGCCTTGAATTTGAGACCTCAGATGAGGTCTCGAATTCAATTCAAATATGTTAGTGAGATATTACTTCTTTCTCAAATACGTTACTTCAGAGGGAGCAGTCTCTCAATGTTTTATACTGTCAACAACTCTCTATTGCTCGACACCAAGTAAGTTTTATGCCAACAATTATGTTGAGTAATTACCAATTGTGTCAAGTACAGTCTCCATGCTTTAAACAAAGGAAAAACGATAGATGGTATTGTTGTTTGTAAGAGCAGTGTCATATATTGATTGTTGTCAGAGTCATGCTGATTTCTTTGGCAACTTTGTATCAAGAAAGATAACAAAACATTTTGTGAAAGTTCCTGGATCAATGACTTGCTTTGAGGAAACAAATGCTTAAAGGCACCGGACACATTTGGTAATCAGATTATATATTAGCTAAACTTATTTGGTTATGAGCACTGGATAGATGTTGATAGTATGACACTTTGTGAGAAACGACTCCACCTGAAGTAAAGTAGTTTTTGAGAAAGAGGTTATTTCTCACTTATGTATTTGAATCTGAGAAAGACTTCAGGCCTGATGAAGCCTTCCTCAGACATCTGAAAGCAACAATTTCATTTGTTGAGTCAACCATCGCACTCTCTCTCGACTCGACACCGTCTTCGCGACATCCTCCTCCGCATCGTCTGAGACCTCCTCGCTGTCGTACGACTAATTCTCGCTCTCCTCGTCCAGGTCCCTATAAATCACAGTCTGCTTTCCCTGATTACGAGTCTTAGGCTTGCGGCTCGAGCTCGTCACCGCGACAGTCTCCGTTTCAAAATCACTGGAGTTAAAGCGTCCTCTCGTTCTCGTGTTTACTTGGTTAGATCGTCGACTTATCGCCTCCGGACTTGACGTACTCCTCCTGCTCTTCCGCTTTGATGTGGACCTCGCTCTTGATCGGTCAGACCGCGTTCGATGGTTACGCGCATCGTCTGACATGTAATTGTCCGTGTCACTATCCCTCGACTTCTCGTCCGAGCTATTGTCTGAGTTTGAGACGTCTTCGGTGGCTGAGGACGAATCGTTGCTCGAGTCGGCGTTCTTCTCGCTGCCATCTTCGCTGTCCGAACCCTCTTCCTCCTCATTTTCATCTTCTTCGTTGTCGCTTACTACTGGCTGATTTCTTGTGGCGTACCGCTTCATGTGACCGTTGCTCAAGTTAGAACCTGCGGAGTCAAATTCACATTTACAGTTTTCAAATCAATTCAATCAACATTAATACATATTGGTGAAAAAGAGGAGGATAATTATTTAAATCGAAGCAGTCAAGAGCTGGACAAGAAAAAGATACAATGAAAATTAAATGAAAAATAATACAATGTAATGGATAAAAAACATAGGTTTAATTTCCCTTTGATAACCATTTACCTGAATTCCTTATTGAAGACTAAGAGAATAACACAAAACCCAATCTTATTAATTTTGTTCATATACACCGATGCATGTTAGCACTGTATACTCAGTACTTTCCCGAGCTCTGTGAAAACAAATCACAGGCATGTTAGTCAATCTTCCAAAAACAAATAATTAACTTTCCCTTACCAGAATTTCTTGTAGCAACGTTTCTTCTCATCCCGTTTCGTTTTGGTCTTAATGGTTTAATTTCTTCTTCTTCTTCTTCTTCATTTTCTTCATCATCTTCATCATCTTCATCTTTCTTTTCTTGCTCCACGTCTGTTTCCTCCCCCTCCTCCTCCTCATTTTCTTCTTCCTCCTCCTCTTCTTCACTGTTCTCGTCTTGGTCTTCACTTTCTTCTCCCGAATCATCTTTCCTCGTGTTGCTGGATTTCGTTTGCCTCTTCACTCTTTCTGCAACGCTTTTTGAAAGTGTCGTTGATTTCCCTGAAATGAATTTAAACGATGGGTTTGTGAATGAGACATTCTTGGCGACAAACAACTCTTAACAGTTCATCAATGAACTGCACCCTGGGATTCGCAAAATTTATCCAATTACTTGTTTTATTATACCTGAAGTTGTCACTCAACAATGTCAACATTTGATTATTATTATATTGTATGATTTTTGGGGTTGAACAAAGAATTTACTTGAGTGGGATTAAAACCAACGCCCTACGGATTAACATGCCGGTGCTCTACCAACTGAGCTGTCTAGCCCTATGTTGGCGGTGTCCCTATTCTGTCAATATCTTTGTTCAGGGGTGCCATTATATTTTATGTTAAAGTTGTTACACAATTGGGGTTGAACAAAGACAAATCTACAAAAGACAGACTTGGGCCTTTGACCTGAGCCATCTTGGTTTTATTTCTTAAGTAAGTTTTCAACACCGTGAGGTATTATTATTAAATCGAAAAAGACAAGTCAAATCTGGTCCTGAGTTTACTGGCCCATCGCTAAATAACACTGGCCTCAGACCTGTGGTTAAGTGTCAATATTAAGCATAGGGATCTTGTACAACTTGTCCCTCCTTAAAGGCACTGGACAGTATTGGTAATTACTCAAAATAACTGTTAGCATAAAACCTTACTTGGTAACGAGTAATGGGGAGAGGTTGATAATATAAAACATTGTGAGAAACGGCTCCCTCTGAAGTGAAGCAGTTTTCGAGAAAGAAGTAATTTTCCACGAATTTGATTTCAAGACCTCAGAATTAGATTTTGAGGTCTCGAAATCAAGCATCTGAAAGCACACAACTTTGTGTGACAAGGGTGTTTTTTTCTTCCGTTATTATCTCGCAACTTCGACGACCAATTGAGCTCAAATTTTCACAGGTTTGTTATTTTATGCATATGTTGAGATACAGCAAGTGAGAAGACTGGTCTTCCAGTGTCTTTACCTCTCTTATACTGACCTGAGTTTTTACTCTTGGACGGAATGTTCTTGGCACTTAGTCTGGTACTGGTTGAACTTTCTTTGGCATTTAACTGTCTTGAAGTACTAGGTCTGGCGACGCTGGCTGAGTTCTCTCTGGATGGCCCCGCCCTAGATGACCCCGCCCTGGATGACCCTGCCCTGGATGGCCCCACCCTGGATGGCCCCGCACGAGTAGGGCTCTCTGTCTCCTTGTCTTCTTCGCTGTGAGATGACGAGGCTTCGCTGTTAGAGGACGAGGCTTCGGTGGATGGGCGAGGAATGGAAAGGAAATGTTAATGTAAACATAATAGTAACAAGTCATGGATATTAATTTTTTTGAAAACTGAAAAACAATTAAAAGCATAATCATTGCCAGTATCAAGACACACATAAAAGACTTGTTAAGACACAAAAACAATCAATAGTATACAAACATATAGAATCAAGCAATGAAAACACACAAATGAAAAGCTAAAATATTTATCAATAAATGATGAAAACAGTGCAAACCCAGAGTGACTGGCATGCCAATGGATAAAACGTCTAATCATTTAAACATAATGCTACTTCTGTTATTATTGTAGAAGATCAAGACAAAACTACAGATACAAAACAAAGGAATACAAGTTTACGATAACAGCAAACAATTGCAGCATGCATCAATTTAAGGACAATGAGAGGACAAGTGCAAACCAATATAACAATCTAGTTCACTTGTCTTCATTGTAGAGAACTTATTAAAACCATCGCTGCTTATGCTGGCTTTTTGTCAGAGAACAACTGTACAGGGAAAACACAATAGCGTGATTGACTAGAAAGCTAGCATGCCCTGCGCTGTGAAGCTGTGGGGGCGCACCCATATTGTGTCCAAACCTAAGTAAAAGCCTTTATGTTTTTTAGGGTTTACCTCTTGAGTCCTGAACGGACTTGCTTCTCATACTTTAGAGCTGATTTGTAGTCGCTTAGAATAGGTCTGAATTGCTCCTCGAAGAGTGCTGATAAACGTAACGTCATGGAATAGATCTGAAATGGTTAGAAAGAATGAAAAGGTAAGGTCACTTATTAAAGATTTTCTAAACTTATTTAGCGGTAATAATTTTATAAGTAGGATTTGAAACATTTTGCATGGTGAAGATACAATCAAGTAAGGTTTGCGCAAACACCATGTAGGGCTATGGTGGTTCGGAGATAACCAATAATGGTATAACAACTGAGACATTTCTATCAGTATGCTCCATCAACATGCTTGAATCGCCTTCTTCTGAAGATGATCGGAGCATACTGATCAAAAGTTAAGATGTTAAATCATCGGTTCTTCTCAGAACTACCACAGCTCATACGAGAGTGGTAACATTAATATAACATTATTTATTTTGGTTTTTACCCATATACACCGATGTGTGTAAGCACTGTATATACTCAGTACTTTCTTGAGCTCTGTGAAAAAAACCACAGGCATATTACTCGGGTGGGATTCAAACCCACGACCATTGCAATTCTAGAGCAGTGTCATTCTAACTAGACCACCGAGATTGCCCGATAGCTAGAGGCAGTTCCAATCATATGTTTCAGCAGGTACTGCTGCTTATCTACATGGTGTGTGTGATTGATTGTTAATAAGTACGCCCATTTTGAGCCTTATGCTGCATACTCCTCAGGAGTTCAATTTATTAAGTAGTATGTCAAAACAGCTTTAGGGGAAACATTTACCTTAGATTTTTTGTTTGGGGTGTAGCTTTTTGAGTTGGTGAAGACGAGGCGTACATCTTTACAGAATTCCATGGGGTCTTGGTAGATCATTCCTTCAAGTTGCTCTCGGACTGTGTTCAAGTCCATAGGGGTGTCTATGATGGTGCGATAATCCTACAAGGAATAAGATTACAAAGAGAGACCCATAATTGTTTGGTTTCTATTTTAAAGGCAGTGGACACTTTTGGTAATTACTCAAAATAATTTTTAGCATAAAACCTTACTTGGTAACGAGTAACGGGGAGAGGTTGACAGTATAAAACATTGTGAGAGACAGCTCCCTCTGAAGTGACATAGTTGTCGAGAAAGAAGTAATTTTCCACGAATTTGATTTTGAGACCTCAAGTTTAGAATTTGAGGTCTCGAAATCAAGCATCTGGAAGCACACAACTTCGTGCGACAAGGGTGTTTTTTTCTTTCATAGTTATCTCGCAACTCCGACGACCAATCGAGCTCAAATTTTCACAGGTTTGTTATTTTACGCATATGTTGACATATGAGAAGACTGGTCTTTGACAATTACTAATAGTGTCCAGTGTCTTTAATTGGATCTACCTCATCTTCTTAATTATGCTAATGACACCAAGACACAATGATCAGAACTCATTTACACCATTTCAGACAGGTGCTCCAGAGTCACACCAAACCAATTTCTGAATAAAGTACATGGAAATTTCGACTTCTGAAACAGTTCGGAGCAACTGGACGCGCTTAGCATAGAAAGATTGACTGTTTCAGTCGATCCGAGCGAATCTGGATTTTCTAGGTTTCAGACGTCGATCTTGCACGAGATGAACCTAATGTAAATGTTATGTTAAAGACAATGGACACTATTGGTCTTCTCACTCGGTGTATCTCAACACATGCATAAAATAACAAACCTGTGAAAATTTGAGCTCAATCGGTCGCCCAAGGTGCAAGATATTCATGAAAGAAAAGAACACCCTTGTCGCACCATGGTCACACGAAATTGTGTGTTTTCAGATGCTTGATTTCGAGACCTCAAATTCTAAATCTGATGTCTCGAAATCAAACTTGTGGAAAATTACTTCTTTCTTGAAAAATACGTCACTTCAGAGGGAGCTGTTTCTCACAATGTTTTATACTATCAACCTCTCCCCATTACTCGTTACCAAGTACATGTAAGGTTTTATGCTTATAAAGATCCCGTCAAATTCTCCAGTGTCGATATCCTCCTGTTAGAGTTAAGAAAAAGAAAGAAAATTGCACGATCATTTTTAAAGGGTTTTGTTACCTTTTGTAGATCAAGTTTTCGGCTATGACATGAATCCCTACTCACTATGAATGGAGATGTGATTTTCAAGTTAAGCTAACAACAGCTAAATACCAGTAACAAGCAATATGAAACAAATGAACATTTGGCTGGTAATCCTGTTTTCATCAAGAAAGAAAATTCATGCTAAGCAAATTTCCGTGCTTAGCAGCTCTATGTAATTGGGCCCTGTTCTTTTCAGAACCAACACTATTCACAAAACATTTTCCCGTGGTGCTACCGATAACCTCACCTAACTATATGATTAAAATAATTTAGAGATATTAAGAGATATTTATTAAAAAATTATAATTTTTACCTCATCGTCCAAGTTGTGTTTTGTATTTGGAGGTGCTTTTACTCCTTTGGCTAAATTATCCTTGTCAATAACGATCTCTTCATCATCTAGCTGCTCTTTGTTATAAAGGTCAACGACCACGTTGTCTTCAATATGTCCTGAAAGATCAGGGTTCACGGCTGGGTTTTCCTCTGAATTGACAACAAAATTTTATTACAAATAACCCTCCTACTTTTTGACCATTTATTATTATCCACTGTGGTTTGATTGATATGTTATGCAGTATCGTTTTGAATGATAGCTATATAAAATATG
This sequence comes from Asterias rubens, assembly GCF_902459465.1. NCBI lineage: Eukaryota > Metazoa > Echinodermata > Asteroidea > Forcipulatida > Asteriidae > Asterias > Asterias rubens. Next base: position 31,340,297 of record NC_047062.1, read on the forward strand.
ATATCATGATGTGAACTGCATCTACATGTGCACAGTACACAGTCAACCCTCCTACTGTCTTTGAGAAAGACTCTGCTAGGGCCGAAACGTCAGGGGCCAATTTCATAGAGCTGCTTATAAGCAAAAATTTTGCTTGAGCACGAATATAGCTTGCTTATTTTTCACATGTTACTGGCAAAAATGTCATGCCATATACATTGCTTGTGACTGGTATTTAGCTGTTGTTTGCTTAGTATAACAATTGAGTGTAGTCTTGTCCGGTAATGTGATTTTACTGAGCAAGGATTTTTTTGCTTAAGCAAAATTTTGTGCTTAAGCAGCTCTATGAAATTGGGCCCAGGTCATTATTTTCTTTTGCAATTACTTGAAAAAAGAGAGATTTGAATGAAACGCACCGTTAGTTGTTGTCAGGTCAGCATCATCATTAGTCCCGTACAACACCAGCTGGAAGCTGGTGAATCGAGCCACCTTACTACTTCCCCTCGGAATATCAGGAAGGTCCTCCTCCTGCGACTGGACCCCCGGTGGGGTGTGGTGATGCTCTACCTCCAGGCGCCACACCCCGTTTGGGTTCTCGTCCCAGTTCCGTAGCGACATGAAAGGAAACTCGTCCACTGACTGAGTGGTGTTGTCATTCTTGCGGGTCGAGAGGAGCTCGGAGGGGGTGCCCTGCGGGGACCAGATCGTCAGGGAGACGTCGCCACGGCGGGGGGCTTGGTAGGAGATTTTCGCGATGGTGTGCTCCAGTTTGGTGATGGGGCAATTTATATCTATGTAGACTACGGTGGACATTCCTTGAAGGATTGATCTAGAGAAGAAAGTTAGGACAAACGAAAGATAAGCATTTGAGGTAGGGATGGTCACATAATGAACAAAATTAATATAACAAGTTTGCTTGAATGACTCAAAGCGCCCTCCATTGTCTGAAAAAGACTTGTTTTCAACTGACTCTTATATGAGTTGATGGAGGGTGAAGCTTGTTTGTCCAGAAGGAGAATATTAATTTTGGTTTTTACCCATACACAGATGTGTGTTAGCACTGTATACTCAGTACTTTCCCCGAGTCCTGTGAAAAAAATATCACAGGCAGTTTACTCGGGTGGGATTCGAACCCATGACCCTTGCAATTCTAGAGCAGTGTCTTACCAACTAGACTACCGAGATTGATGTAGAAGGAATTTGTTCCACAGTGCTAGTGCAGTGCAAGTCTTGGTGAAAGACGCTCTTGTTGAGTTGGGCCTACAAATATGTACATACATGGAAGTATTGTGGCTGATGAGTGGTTAAGAGTACTGAATTCAAACTCTGGTGTTTCTGATCAGCAGAGCCTGTGTTCGAATCCCCAGCCATGACACTTGTGTCCTTAAGCAAGCCATTTAACCAATACTTCGTCCTTCGGATGGGAGGTAAAGCCGTTGGTCCCATTTGTTATGTGCATGTAAACGAACCCAGTGTACTTATCAAAAAGAGACGGGGTTCGCCAAGGTTTTCCTTGCTGTGGCTGCTGTATACGCCGTAGCACCTTGTAAACCCTTATTAGGTGCTAAATAATTGGGTCTCAGAATTCATCACTTCAATAACCTATCTTTCTGAAAGTTTGTACATAATCAGTGCCTTGAGTACCTTCTATGGTAGATACGTGCGCTATATAAGACTTCGATATTATTATTATTACACATGTTCGCAACTATTCCACCGGCAATTTTTGATGCGCGCAAACCCTTCAGCAAGAACTTATGGGGTGGATATATGGAAGTTTCCCCAACAGACCTCGGTATCGTTTGAAAGTAATGTGCACAGCGCAAAGTTGAGCAGGGGAACGTGATAGTTGAACAACAACGCCTTGAACAAAAGACTAGTGCATCCCTCTGAAGTCAGTTAAATTCACAACTCTCACTATACTTAGAATGTTCATGTATTAAAAGTGCATTTGTGTTTTTGTTTGTATGGGCATGCCTACTACAAGCTTTGGCTTTTCTGGTTATGCCCCCCCCCCCCATTTCTAATTCTCCTCAGTACTGTTCTTTGTCATTGTTTTTTTTTTTTTCTCTGTTGGAGCGGAAATAAATGTCTTGAAATGAAATGAAACATTGAAAACTCACTTATGATATCTTGACGTTGTGGTCGAGTACGTCTGCTGAGGTCCGACTAGTCTCCAAGTCAGAGCCAGCTCTACCATCTTGCCGGCATCCAGCATCCCGAATCCAAACTTCTCATTGGTGTGGAAGCCAGCGCCGTTAATGTGCCAGCCAGACTCTTCCACATTGGGAATGTGGGATCCGTGAACAACGATGTGCTGTAGATCACGCCAGGTCAGATTTGGGCTGCAGAAGAAAGACAAACGATAGTATTAATATGACTATTATTATTAATAATAATAATAATAATAATAATAATAATAATAATAATAATAATAATAATAATAATAATAATAATAATAATAATAATAATAATAATAATAATAATAATAATAATAATAATAATAATAATAATAATAATAATAATAATAATAATAATAATAATAATAATATAATAATAA